>NW_010331518.1:0-1690 GCF_000700745.2 Antrostomus carolinensis
CCCCATGCAGGGGGGATGCGCCCAAAGGGCTGGGGGAGGGGAAGGGGTAGCACTGCTGGGGTTTTGTTTTACACCCAAAATCTCACAACACCAACCCCCCTCTGGGGCTGCACGCTCAGAGCTCCAGGAATCGGCCTCTGGCTCCTTCCTTTGCCCTGGTCACATATTTGAGGTGGCCTGGTGTCACGCTGAGTCACCCGCGCAGAGAGGGAAGAGGCTTTGGCAGAGAACAAGCCCGAGTTTTGATACTTCAACTGTGGGAAAAAAAAAAAAAATCGGCACAATTTCCTAATGAGAGCAGGACGGGAACAAAGCGGGTTTGTTAGAGCTGCGGCCGAGCGGGGGAATGTGACCTTTGCTGGCTCAGCGCGAGACGGGAGCTGCCGGTGTACGGTGGTGCTTGGCAGCGGCTGAAATGCTTCAGCAGCGGCTGCTCCGACACAGGAGAGCCCGAATTTCACCTTCTGGGAGAAGCCAGACCTGCTGCTGGGTGGGTGGAAGGAGTACTGGGACACGGTGGTGACCCTGGGTCACCCTCCTTTGCTCTTTCCCCAGAGCCTGGGCTGGTTTCCCTGCCCTGCGGTGGAATGTGGCTCCTCAGGTCTCAGGAGAAGCCGTGGACACGCGCTGGGTGTCCCTGCAGAGCTGTCACCACAGCGTGACTGATGGTCCCCAGCCCTTGGCTGTCACCCGGCCGCCCCAGCCGCGGTACCGGCTGCTCTTGGCACGGGCTGTGCGATGCCAGGTTGCACCTGGGGCTGGAACAAGTCACAGCCCAACAGTGCACGATTAATTAGCAAGAGGAGGAAACGAGTGGAGACCAGTCCCAGGGCTGTGCCTCTGTCTTTGAATGAGGAGACAATGCTCTGGTGTGAGCCCATCCGTGCAGAAGGCTGGAGCTGCCGTGTGGGGAGCTGGGTGGCCTTGGGACTGAAGAGCAATGGTGGGAATTTGGTGTTGTGTGCTTCAACCCCAAGAATCACAGAATCCCAGAATGGCCTGGATTGGAAAAGACCTTTAAGATCATTGAGTCCAATCATTGACCCAACACTGACAAGTCCCCAACTAACCCATGTCCCTAAGACCCAGCGTTTGTGACAACCTGGGAGGTGGGCAGGGCTGTGACAGCCTGACTGAGCCCCCCCAGACATGGCCAGGGAACAAGCAAACATGCCTGAGGGTGCTGTGGGGTCGGGGTCTCCTACCAGCCCAGACCAATGTTGGCTTGACGGAAAGGAAGAGGAGACACTGGGCAGGCAGAGGGCGGGTGGTGGGCAGGGGACTGATCCTGTGCCTTCAGCTTCATCTCTGTGAGCCCCTCCCGACAGCCTGACTGAGCCCCCCCAGACATGGCCAGGGAACAAGCAAACATGCCTGAGGGTGCTGTGGGGTCGGGGTCTCCTACCAGCCCAGACCAATGTTGGCTTGACGGAAAGGAAGAGGAGACACTGGGCAGGCAGAGGGCGGGTGGTGGGCAGGGGACTGATCCTGTGCCTTCAGCTTCATCTCTGTGAGCCCCTCCCCTTCTCGGGCAGGCAGAGGCTGGGCAGGGACCCGGCAGGATGGGAGGCAGCACCCAAAGTCTCTGCAGCACCCGGTGCCTCTGTTCAAGGCGTCGGCTGGCGGCACCGCCCCGTACGCTTCCCCCAGCTCAGCAACGTGATGCAAAAATCCCACCATGCCAGTTATG
>NW_010331519.1:0-15431 GCF_000700745.2 Antrostomus carolinensis
AAAATATAAATTATATTTTATAAAATATAAATTATTGCACGGCCCTGTTAAACCACCTGAGTCTATGGGACTGGACACCTTAGCTACTCTTACATTTCCTATATATCCATGTGCCAGGCAGCCACATGTCTATGTTGTCATCTGGGAACTTCTGACCATCTGTATTTTATTCTAACTATAACTATTTTTCTGAGAACATTTCCACTATCCTCAACAAACTTGGGAAAGTTTATTGTACAAAAGCAATGCCGCTTGCTAATGGATTTCACCAGAATGCCACAAATACGTTCTTGCTCTTCATTAACTCAATGAAGAAATGCCTGTAGAATTAAGACTTGAAGTGATCAATCCTGCAAGTGGGAGCACTAAAAAAATCCCCAGGGTCCAATTGTCCTGGTGAGTTGGTTATGTCATTACAGGATAATCAGACGTGGGAGAAGGAAGGAAGGAAGGAAGGGATGCCATCCTCTGCCTCCAACGCTTTTGTGGCCGCTGGCTGTAGGCGTGGTGCTCCAAAGGAAGAGTGTAAGGGCAAAAGTTTTGACTAGTAGAGTATTTCCACACTCTGTCTTCTTCTTTTTTTTCTGTGGCACGGTCACCCTGGCTGGAGGGGATGTGTCCCTGGTGAGAGGCACAAGGGCTGTGGTATAATCCATCTTGTAAATGCAGTGTTCCTACAATAGGAAACAGCGATGTGCAGCTGGTTATTTAGTTAGGTGGTGGTGAGTCACTGCAGAAAGAGGAAAATGCTGCTGTTTGTTGCCCATTTGCTTGGGTTTTTTTTTTTCATGGTGTGGACAGGAACATTGTTTCTCCAGGGTGCTGAGCAAACCAGAAGTACTAGAAATGTGATTGAAGAGAGGAACTCTTGCTGAGACTGGTTTGTTCTATGGCTCTGCCTTGCTACCTGCAAGTAGTGTTAAATGTCCTGTGTTTTCTGAACTGCTGGCAGGAGCACACAGGTGACCTCTTTGGTCCTGCCTGTATGAAGTCAATGCTCACAAAAACCTTCCTAAGGAGAATTTTGGCATCAGGGTTGAGGGGGAAGTGACCAAAGCAAAGCCCCCCCTTCCTTTCAAATAAAAAGCTGGTGGCAGAACCTTATCTCTAGCAGTTATAAAAGGGAAGACTTCAAAACACTGAAAATTATTCATATACTTTGTGAGAGCACAAATACAAACTGAAAATGCTTTAAAGCTGCTGGAGAGGCAGCAAAAAGTCAGAGTAGAGAGATGCCTGTGCTGGCTGATGTGAAAGCAGCTGCACTGCTCCATAGAAAACAAAGAAACAGAAACGGGGAGCGGAGGAAAATCACAAGGAGAAATGTGATCAGCACAGTTAAAGGTGTTCTAAAGGACTTGAGAAATAAAAAGACACCTTAAAGGATACCAGCCTGTTAGGAATTTCAGGTTGAGCACTGGTCAATAGCGATATGAAGAAGCTCAGGAAATTTTGGATGTGTTCTGTATTGAAAAGCCAGGTGACCTGGTCATCGTATGATCTATTCTTCCCTTCCAGCAGTCAATAAAGTAGAGATTAAACAGCTGATTCAAAAGCTACACATTTAAAAATCAGCAGAGGGCTTTCTGCATCTGAGGCAGTCTGAATGTTGCTGTGATGGTGACTTCCTTCCAGCCACAGAAGATATTTTGCCCTAGGTGGGAGATTGCAGGCCAGCCAGCCAGACAAGGTTTCCAGGCAAAATAATGGGAGACCATCAGTAGCTCTTCTGAAATCTGAATTTAAAGGACAGTTTTTCATGTCAATCAGTGTGGATTTATGGAAAAGTGAGCGTCATAGGAACCTGAAGCCATGCATTGACTTATTTTGTGAGGTTACAAGATAGACTGACAGTGTTTTGAGAAGATATTTGCTTTGGCACTGGTGCAGCATTTTGATTGAGGAAATGAACAATACGAATCAGCACTGTGCAGCTAACGGCTCTGCAACTGGCTGATGGACAGGTCTCAAAATCCAAGTGGTTATTGGGACTGGTTAGTGAATAGGGACGTTATTAGCAGAGACTGTCACAGGGGTTGGATTTTGTCCCTGTGCCAGCTGCAGCCTTTCTCTCTGATCTGGAAGGGGAAAAAACCTAATTTCTGATCAAGTTAGGAGATGTCATAGACTCACAGACTGGTTTGGGTTGGAAGGGACCTTAAAGCTCATCCAGTCCCAACCCCCCTGCCATCAGCAGGGACACCTTCCACTAGACCAGGTTGCTCAAAGCCTCATCCAGCCTGGCCTTCAACACTTCCAGGGAGGAGCAGACACAGCTTCTCTGGCCAACCTGGGCCAGATGTCATAGGCTGAGGACATAGTAAGAGTGAGGAGAGGAGCTGGGTGATGAGGACTGCTTAGTAAGATGGGTGTAGGCAAGCTATGTGCATGTTACTAAGACCAGCTGCGGGGTCATGCGTCTGCCAGGGTGGAGAGCGCTGCCTTGAGGTGCAGAGAGGCTGGGCTGAGCTTGACTTCATGGGCTCCTGAGCTGTGAGCATGTGGGACACTTGCCCAGTGGGACAGTGATTGTATTCCTTGGTCCTTCCAGTAAGAGCCATGATTAGGGTAGGTAGGTGGTGTTGCCATCAGTGTTGGCTCTAGAGTAATCCGTGTGTTTGGTGTGTTTCTGGTGCCCTTGCCCCAGCTCATCCAAGATCCAAGAGGCTTGAAGGTGGCTTTGGTAACTGGGTAACAGTGGAATTATGTCTGTTGATCGAAGCTGGGGAAGTTCAGACAAAGAATAAGGCAGGTGTTTGACAGTGAGGTTAACATTTGGAGCCACTTGGTAAGACTTGGAGAGGATTCTGCAGTGCTGGAAGACTTTTGAAGTCAAAATTGTCCATTTTCTGAAGATATGGTTCTGTAGGAGGACTGTAGGACTTGAAGTAAGGCCCAATTGAGGGAAAGCCCTCTGGCATCTGCTTTGCAGATGTCAAACTAATGGTTTAACTCCTTCCTTCCTCTCTAGCTGTTATGTGGAACCTCTTCAGTTCCTGCCAGCAGCAGGTTCTACCAAATGTGCAGGAGTCTTGGTTGTGTTTTTTTTTTGTTTGTTTGTTTGTTTTGGGTTTTTTTTTTATAGAATCATAGAATCCCAGACTGGTTTGGATTGGAAGGGACCTTAAAGCTCATCCAGTTCCAACCCCCCTGCCAGCAGCAGGGACACCTTCCACTAGACCAGGTTGCTCAAAGCCTCATCCAACCTGGCCTTCAACACTTCCAGGGAGGAGCAGCCACAGCTTCTCTGGGCAACCAAGGAAGGTTTTTTGTTGTTGTTTTTTTTTCCCTTAATGGAGAGCAGTCACACAGCACTAGAGACTGGGGTTCTCCCTGTTCCTTACCATATATCCTCCTCTAAAGTTGGCAGCTTCTCTTTGCTGGCTGAGGCACAATGCTGAGGCAGAGGAGATGTGGCAGTCTTGTATTTCAAAAGAACCAGTGCTGCGTAGTCTTATTCTAACACCACAAAACACAATTACATACCTCTTATAAATAACTTCCCTTGATCTCAGCCTGTCATGGTAAGATATTAGAGTTTTGCCATCATATTGTTATTTAATTTAATTTATCTCATTTTCTTGCTAGCCCTCTCTCTTTAGGGCAGAAAGCTCACTATGGCACATACCTTATTACCACCTACTCCGTTCTAATCCTGCTCCAGCTTTGGGTGGCCACACAGGAGGTTTGTTGCCCAAATTAATACTGGTTTCTCACAGAAGGGAGGTGCTTCCTCTCAGCTTCCCACTGTTAACTTTGCAACTTCCCCAGAGAGCTGCTGGCAGCTGGAACTGGCAGTGGGACCTGGCAGCACACTGCTTTCCTTTAAAAAGGCCAGATTGTAGCTTCATCAAACATCTTTCCAAAATGCAGCAGGAAAATCCAAAGGTTTGGCTTTGGAGAATTGAAATGAGGAACATGCTCTTAAATTGCTGACGCTGTGTTGTTACCGATGCTAAAGCAGATCTTTAACGTGTTAAAAGCATGAGGCATTGGTTTCCCTTTTTGGAACAAAAAGAGGAAATTCCTTCATGTAACAGGATGTGTTAAAGCAATGATATATCTGAGGGATTCTGGTCCTGTGTCTTTCCCTTTCTATGACTTCCTCAAAAATTATGAATTAGAAATGTGTGTGTATTTCATGTCTGGCCTCTCTCGTGAGCCAGAGCCTTAGGGCAGAGCTTGTTTCTTTTTTTGTTTTTTCATTTGTTGGGTTCAGCAAAAACTTTATTATTTCCAATTGTTTTTTTCCATTCAAAATTAGAGCCCCTCGATGGCTCAGATATTTAATTTCAGTTACAGAATTAATTTTATTTCTGTGTCTGTAAAGCTTTTGTTGCTGTAATCTGATCAGACTGACAAGATTATAGAGCATATTAGTTGCTAACAGGATGGGTAATGTCAGGTTGTAGATCATCCTTCTGTTGTGGCTTGGATTTCTTTTTGTGGTATGGAGGTTCATTTGTTAGAAATAAAGGATATGAAAGCAGCAGCAATTTGGCTTAACACACAACCTTTCCTTTTATGTGAGTTTTGCTGATGAAAAATGCTCTGGGTTTGACTTTGCAGCTGCAGTTATGTTAAAAGAAGCAGGTACTCCTGTGTTACGTGGTCTCAGATAGTGGGAGTGCCTGGTTCCAGCTCTCCTTATGATATTTCATGGACTTTCTCATGCAGGAGGATTTAGTCACTCATCTGTCAGAAAGCAGCTTCGTGAAAGAGGGCTTAGGCACGTGGTGGTTTGCATGAGCTGCTGGAAGGAGATGCAGCTGAGAAGCAAGAGCTAGTGGGGTAGGTAATGTTATTCTTACAGGATGCAGCTCTGAATTGAGGAGTGATCCTCCTCTGAATCACTGGTAACTGCTGCAGCAGCTTTTGGGCTGTGTGGTCTGGCTTACTGGTGAGCTATGGGAGGCTTTTAGGGGTCAGGGTGAGGTGGTCTCTCTGAGGGTGACAAAGCATCCATCAGTTTGTCTTCAGCCACTGAAGCCTCTCGCTGACCTCACTGTGGATCCCAAACATCCTGAACGGGAGGGATCTGTCCCTCTGCCACTTGCTGCTACATATTCAGAAATAAAAATTGCCCAGTGATTAAACATGTTCTGGACAAAACTTCCCACATAACATTGCAAGAGAAAAAAATAAATCAAATACCAGAGTGACTCAGGGTTGAGATCAAAGGAGAGCAGATGCTCTAAGAGCTGAAGCAGCAAACTGCACGGATGAGGATCTCCAACCAACCAATCTTGGCTAGTGTAGATAGGTAAAATTATCCTCATCCTTGTTTTCTTAGAAGCCCTTTATTTATTTATTTTTCCCCTTCTTCCTTCCAAATGTCTCTTTTTTTTTTTTTTGTCCCCAGCAGGGTGGTGCAGGAAGTAAATAGCTCATCCCCTGTTTGGAATGGTGCAGAGCAAACAGTTAACTAAATCCTGGCTCAGACCCACTCGGAGCAAGAGCTAGCTGGAGGCACGGCTTCTGCTGAGACAAAGCAATTCCCCACCATGCTTTAGCTCTTCTCTCATTGTCTTTAGCTTGTGCATCAGGGTTTTTTACATGTGTGCAGTGCAGATGTTAGCAAGGATACAGCGGTCCTCTAATTAAACAAGGCAGGGCTTAAGTTGTCTTCAATATAAGAAGATAGGCAGCACATTTGATAAGAGGCAATAATATATAAGAAGTGGCTTACCATGCTGAGGGACATCTGCTCATCCTTCATGTGGATTCAGCTCCCTGTAGAGTGGTGGATGATAGCGTGAAGCGAGCTCGTGTTGATGCCGTAGGAACTAACTGGATTCTCAAATAAAGGCAGGGACAAGTCGACTTCACTCGCCTCGTACCACTAACAGGAAGCGGCAACATCCATATTTTTTTTTTAAAAACCAACTTTTCTGTGTTAAATAGGAAGCTGAAGTGACTTTATTTGTTGAGCTTCGCAGCAAGCGAGTGCTGGGAGTAAGTGTAGGAAGACAAAGAGCCCTGAGGCCTTTGTGTGTGTTTCTGCTGTGTCTCTAAGGAAGAGCAGGACTTGGTTACGTTAACTTGAAATATTCAGAGGTAGATTCTTTCTCTTGCAACAGAAGGGCTTGGCACTGCACTCTGTTGGAAATACCCTGTTTTTCTTAAGCAACAAACTGACAGTCAACTGTTTAGACTTCCTCACGGTTGTTAAATTCCTTCCCATCATATCCCTTGAAAACCAGACGGGCGCGAGGATATTTTGGGGCTGCAGAGATCAGTCCTGCAACGCTCCCGTTGGCACGGCGCTGAGCTGGCAGCCAGGCACTAAAGGCAATGATTTCACTCTCTGTCTCTCCCACCTCTGAGATGTGTGTGGCCAAGTGCCAAACCAGCTGTGCTTTCCAGGCAGCTTCCAGCTTTTTTTCTCCCGGGTAGGTGAGTCTGGCCTTGAAGAGACAAATGTAGGCATGTTCATGCTTCAGCACTTGGAAAAAAAATGTAAAAGGAGCAGTTTCTTATCAACTGCATCAGAGCAGGGAGGGAAGATAAATCCTCTGGAGGTGAAGCTACATGGCATGTAAGCACTTGGAAGGGAAAATGCCAACTCCAGCATACTTGACACTTCAGGAGCCTGCTTTTTCCTGGCTAGAGCTGCCTCTGGGCTTTGCCTGGATTGTGTTGGAGAAGGGTAGCCATCTACTTAGTTTCCTTTTTGTTTTTTCCCCCCAGAGTTACATATTCTGTAGTGGACACTCCATGCAGTTCAGCTGATCAGGGCTTTCCAGGAGAAATAAGTGTTTCTGGTTGTTTTTGACAAGGAAATGCCATCCTCGTTTTACAACCTTGTTCATCCTCACTGCAGCCTTAGGGAGCAGGGTCACCAAGGGACCTGGCAGCTTTAGGCAGCGTGGGGATCCTGTGCTGGGACAGGTCTTGTATGTGGAGTCAGAAGGTCCAGGAACCCCACAGGCAGCTCTGATGCTCCTGGGATCTGCATTCTTCCATGGGCATATGCTTGGTGTTGCTGGATGCCTGATTATGCTTAACTGAAAGCTTGAGCTCTGTAACTAGCTGAGTTTGGGTAATTAGATATGAAGACAGTCAAGATGGTTGGGATAAAGAAGGAGGTGGTGTGGCAGTGAAGAATGCAAAGCCTGAAAAGAAATGGCTCCATGTAAAATCACAGGCTGCTTTGTGCCCTTTCCCCCCCCTTGCAAAGGGGTTGGAGCTTGCCAGTGAGACCCTCGTGCTGGTCAGGTTGTACATCTCTGGGGACTCTTGCAGCAAACCTGTAAAGCATTTGCTCAACTCCAGGCAGTCACATTTACCTTGGACAGCCTGCACTCCTGGAAATGTGTCCAGCTCCAACAGCAAAAGACACTGATCCTAGGAAAAAAACCCCCATGGTTGGCAAGTGTGTTCCCTAACAGAGTTCATGCCTCTTTCCAAAGAAGAAATAATGACTATAAGGGGTAAATGCCAGACAGCAGTTCTTACAAACAAGGTTGCAAGAAGAAAAGGGCAAAGTTGGTACCAGATTATATTTAATTAAGAAGGAATCTAATGGTTAACTGACAGTTTCCCCTATCTTCCTCCTCTGTGGTCCCGTGGCTGGTGCACTGCCTGAGTATTTTATGAGCTGGCACATCTCTGGTTGTCCCAGAGGGTTATTGGAGCTGCCTGGAGCACGTGCCCTGGACAGCTTGACTTTTCCTGACTGCAGGAGGTAATTTTCACTCACTTCCTTTTCTCTCTTGCTGTTCTGTTTGGTGCATCCACTTGCAGGAACCTTGTAAGGCAATGTGAATGGAGATGTGTCCTGTCTCTGAAGTCATGTGTCCTTGGCATTTCTTTTTTTACCTATCAAGGGAAATATTACTTGCACATGGCAACTCATTAGATGAGTAACTCACATATTGCTGTCTTACATTGACTGCACGTGTGATACGTAAACACTATGGACGAGAGGTTTAACTAGAAGAATGTGGCAGGTTTAACTAGAAGAATGTTTTTGCTGAATTATGTCACTTGCCCTGCTTTCCACAGTTTGCAGAGTTCTGTCATCACAGGTAGACTTGCTAAAATAGCATCATCTGGACAGCATGGCAACTAGCAGCTCCATCAAGACCTTCCTCAACCTTTTAGCAGCAAGCCCTGGTAAGTCTGGTAAAAGCACACGGCTTTGGAGTCAGTTGAGGAGCTAATTAGAGGCATCTCAGTCTGAATCAGTGTAAGGCCATGAAAAGTGAGTGCTATCCAGAAAGCAGAACAGCTGGCAAACAGGCTAATGAGAGCCAGACTGGGGGAGCTCTGAGGCAAATGGAAGAGCTACCCTGTAGAGTTTGTTTATAACTCTGAATTTGGAGGAGGTTACTAATTTGTTGGAATTTTTTTTTTTTAAATATTATTATTTATTAAAACAAATGCAGGCACCAAAGGTTAAAAAAAATGATTGTCCAAATTGACTTTGGTTTGACATATAACAGCCTGGCTGGGAAGGGTGATTTATCCCTGATTCCTGGGGATGTTTTCTGTCCCTTATTCCTGTCTGGGCTCTACCCTCGAGATGCCCCGTGGCTGCGTGAGCTCCTCCGAACGAGAGCAGTTTGTTTGCTCTCTCAGCCAATGGAGAGTTTTTCCCTCCCCTAAGTTTATTTTGCAAAGGGAGAGAGGTTTGGGCTCTGGAAAGTTTATGCTCCTTCTTTTTCCCCTTTTTTTGTGTGTGTTTTTTATTGTAATGATGACATATGGAAACTATTTACACAGGAGCATGCTCTGCTGCACTGAATGGAAATGTTGGAGTCCCGGCAGTATCGTTCCGGATGCCTTGTGTAAGCAGCCAGCTGGGTTTGCTTTTTCTTATTTTCTTTTTTCTTTTTTTTTTCTTTTTTTTTTTTTTTCCTTTTCCCTCTCTCCCTTTTCAGGGAATGTCTGGGATAAGTTACACAAGTGTGGAAGGAAGCTTTGCCATCTGTGAAGAGCTCAGTTTGGTGACTTTGTCACACCCTTTGTACCCTGAACTTCACAAATATCTATTTTCTTTTTTTTTTTTTTGTTTTGCTAGGGGAGGGAAGGCTCCTTGCTGTGACTAATCAGCATTTTGACTCCTTTCTCATTAGTTGTTCCTGTTTGCTGGTGAGCAAACTCTACTCTTTGCCAAAATAAGAGAGCGTGGCACACGAGCCTGGTGGTAAAGCAAGACTTTGTGATTAAAAACTCTTTGTCCTGCAGTTAAACCTTCCAACAACTTGCACTTTAGAAACATCCTGCCGCTAAGCCAGCGATAGGGAAACGATTTAACTGAAGTCTGAGCCACCTTCCTCCGAGGGGAGGGAGAACACGTTTAGTTCTGCAGGAAGCAGAGAATCTTTTGTGCGTGGCTTTCCCTTGAGGAAGCGGCAAAGTTGAGGATCAGCTTTCAGAGGGGAGGGAGGGAGGAACTGCAGATCTGACTTGTCTCCCTCTTCCCCCATCTGAACACACGAGCTGGTGTGCCTGCTTCTGCCATGCAGTGGAGAGAGCTGCCTGCCATCTACTTGGAGGATTACGGGAGTCCTGTGGAGAGATCCTCCTATCTCATTGAGCTCCATACTAATGGTAAATGCCGTCGGGGATGTTCTGCAGCACGAGCCGAGCGGAGCGGAGGTTGCATTAGTCTGTGTCATTGTTATCATGGGAGCAGCTGAAGGAAATTAGCTAGCTGGAGGGCTGCCAAACAAACAGTCAGAGGGTTGCTTTTCAAATTTATTATTATTTTTATTATTATTTATTACCCAGATGATGCTGTTGCCTCAGGGATGTTAGATCAACCTTCTGGTACCTGATGGGGAAGGAGCTGATCCACAAAATGCAGCTCTCCACCGGAACACTTCACCACTACGTTTGCTGTTGTCTGTGCCTAGAAAGATGATGCCTGGTTTAGACAGCCAGAAAACATCTCGGTTTCTAGAGTTATTTTTTGTTTCTGATTTGCATCTTTGAGTGCTGTTTGGTATTCACAGCCTTGATCTCACTGGGACATCTCTTCTGTTTCAGCTGCAAGTCCTCTGTGTGAAACGCAGAGAGGGCTCCTGAGTGTTCACTGTGGTGTATCTTTTCCTGGTGTTGATCCCTTTCAAAGAGAGGTTGGTCTTTGAGAAAGAACAAGTTCAGGGTTGAAGGTAGTTTTGGCATCTTTGGGTAGGATACAATGTTTTGATGTTTTGTTTAATGCTCCAAACCTTTGCTAATTTGACCACAGTATCTTTTGATGTTCTTAAATTTGGTATATACTGTAAAGCTCCAATAACATGGCAATATTGTAAGCAACCTGCTTAATATGTCCCCTTCCACAACAAAGTTAGTGCAGCCAAGGTATTGATTCTGTGCTTTTTCAGTGTCCCCTGAACTGTGTGAGATGAATCACACGCAGATTTTCTCCAAACACTTGCTGTGTTGGGAAGGTGAGTTCTGGAAAGGCCTGAAACTCTGGATAGGCTGATTTTTGCATAGTGCTCTCATCTCTTAGTTAAAAGGCAAACAAACCCAGAAGGCTGCCATCCAGTTCTGTGAATAAATAAAATATATCATTCAGTTTTTTTCAAGAGCTGGGCTCATTCAAGGTGTAAAAGGGGTGTGGGGGAGGAATCGGCCTCATTCAAACATTCATCCAGATTTTGAGTGGTATTTTAAGGAGATGGGGGAAGCAAGGAAGAGAAATAGGCTTAAAAGCTGCAGGATTCTCAGCAATCTGAGAATGCAATCTGGGAAGTCTTTGCAAATCCCAGATAAATGTTGTCTCAGTTTGATTTGAGAGTGGAAAAGGCAGCTGTGGCTCTCCATTGGTGAGGGGGTTTCTGCCTCATAGAATCATAGAATAGATTGGGTTGGAAAAGACCTCCAAGATCATCAAGTCCAACCCCTGATCCAACTCCAATTACTATATCATGGCACTAAGGGCCACGTCCAATCTCTTTTTAAAAACCTCCAGGGATGGTGAATCCACCACCTCTCTGGGCAGGCCGTTCCAGTGCCTCGGTCAGGAGCACATGGTGCTGTTTCTCTGGATGGGTGCAGTTTTTGGCATGGTTCTCCCTGTTCCTGAGGGTGTTCTGGAAAGACTGAATCAGTAATTCAACGAGGATTATTTTGTTATAGCAAAGAGATGCAGCAAATCTTCAGCATGCTGTCATGAGAGAGGAAAAGAATCATAGAATGATGAAGGGACCTTAAAGCTCATCCAGTCCCAACCCCCCTGCCAGCAGCAGGGACACCTTCCACTAGACCAGGTTGCTCAAAGCCTCATCCAACCTGGCCTTCAACACTTCCAGTGAGGAGCAGCCACAGCTTCTCTGGGCAACCTGTTCCAGTGTCTCACCACCCTCACAGTGAAGAACTTCTTCCCAATATCTCATCTAAACCTCCCCTCTTTCAGTTAAAACCCATTTCCCCTTGTTTTGTCATTAACTGCCCTTATGAAAAGTCCCTCCCCAGCTTTCTTGTAGGCCCCATCATTGTCATTTTTTTCCCCACTCCCAGATAACTTCTCGTAAGACAGAGAACAAGCATCACAGCTCCTGTGCTCATGGAAAGGGGGAAATCAGCACTTTTGCACTGGGAAGATCAATTTTACATGTACCCTCTTTGGGAACGTGAGGCACTGGAGGAGGGAGATCTCTACTGAGAGCAAAAACAACCAGGTGGTTTTGGGTCATGATTGAAAGTCTGGAGAAGTGAGCGTGTGGACAGCTCCACCGCAGGTTTCATGGGTGGCCCTGAGCAGGTCTCACTTCTGTGAGGTCTCTGCTCAGTGTTCTTTGTCAAAAGTGCAAACTAAAAATCACAATGCCAGAGGAAGAAACCGAGTGGCATTCCCTTTTTGAACAATAATTGTCTTTGTGCACGTTTTTCATGTGTCTTCATAGCACTGAGGCTGTCGAATGCAAGAGATGGCATTCTATACGTGTTTCTATACGTGCCCTGCACAGCTCTCCCATGGGAAGGGCACTATTTATGTGTAGCTGTGCTTGGGAGTTGCTTTTTACAATCAAATTGTATTTTTTAGTTCTGAAATCTGGTATGAACATTCATTGTTTTATAATGCTTTACTGACGAGGCAGACAACGCTCTTGGATATTTCAGAATCAATGAATCGAAAATTAATCTTGCTGTTTGTTTTCAGCTGAGGAGTACTCGGTACTTATCTGCACCAAAAAGAGTGTTGCAGGGATGTGTTGTTTAATCATTCTGTAGAGCTCTGAAAAATGAGGGTTTCTGCTAAAAATGCTGACTGCTGCTATAAGTTTACTACACAGTTTCTGTCCTCAGACTGGCTTCCATTGCCTGCCTGCTCCTGTGCTCCATTCTTCTGCTGTCTCTCCTATTAAATGCAAAAAGGCAGTGGCCCTTTAGCAAGTCCACTTTTATTTGTGGGATGGACATCCTTGGAGACTTCTAGCTTTAGTTTATAGTTTATGACTGCTGGTAGTATGCTATGAACATGACAGCACAGACCTCCTGAGCCAGGAAACCTGTTTATTGTATTTAATAGGATGCTGTCTCTTTTGGTGATCTTCTGGGAGCATTCCCTTGTTGATGTGCTGAGTTTGAGTGTGTCTCTTAAAAGCTCCAACATGGGAAGAGTCAATTTGTCTGTGTACAAGCTTCCTGGGTACTCTGCCACCTCTCCATGCTTGTCTCTGGTCCCAGTTTGGTTTGTTTGCATGGCTCCTGATCAATCTCAGCTCGCTTAATTGTAAATCAATTTTTTTCTCTGATTGTACTGATGCAGATGGAGGTAGCTATGACGTTATGAATGATGCCTCCAGCCCCGCTGCGGGGGACTGCTGCGCACAGCAAAGCTCTGCCCGACACAACTGGGAAATGAACTACCAAGAGGCAGCAATCTACCTCCAGGTGAGCCCTGCTGTTTGCTGTGTCGTGTGAAAAATGGACTTCTGAAACTAGGCTGGTTCTTGATTATAAGAAACGAAGAGCTTCAGGTTTTGAGGTTAAGCGGTTGGTACTTTGCAAAGGAATCCGCTCAAAGGGTGGGGAGATGCTAGAAGTACCTTCAGATGGGCTCTGGCAAGTCATTTAGGAGCGACTGAACAAGCTACCCCTCCTCTCCCATCTCTCTATAGTAGTTGAGGGATTCAGCACATGTTCGGTTCTGCCACCTTCCCATGGAGAGTCTGTAACTTGTTGATCACCGTTTTATCTCTTCAGTTGCTCTGAGGGGAATGATCAGCACTCTCCTGGAGACATCTCGTGCTCTAGAACTGCAGGTCCTAATCCTGCCTTAGCCACAGACTTAGTGGGTGACCCTGGGATGTTCCTTTAGCATCAGTCAAGCCCTGTAGGTCATGTAAGACACAAGAGAAGGCAGAGGTCTTGATTTCTACAAGAAGAAAGCATGCTGAGGTTAGGATCAGCCCAGGAGTGAAATTTATCCTATTTAAAGAGAAAACAAACAAACAAACCCTGCCCATGCTTCAGTTGCAGGAAACACCATCATTATTTCAACAAAGGTATAATATTTTAAGACTGACATACAGTTTGATGTGATGAGTTAGGTACCAAAATTGAGATTCTCCCAGAGCTGGTCAGTCTGAAACTTTTTGTGGTTCCCTTACTGTCCTTCCTCCTTCTTCATTCCCTATCAAATCTCTGCATTGCAGCTGGAGATGCTTTGGACCCAGTTAGGTTTTTTTTTTTGTTGTTTAAGTCACCGCAAGGTGATTGAAACCATTTGTCTCTCCTCACTCCTGCCCCGTAGGACTGAGAAGTATTGCTTCTCTGATATTTTAAAACCAGGTAAGCTTGGAGCTTGATAATACTTCAGCTTTGTCATATGCCAGAGCAGCACTGACAATATAATGGTAGCTCCAACCCCTCCCAGGCTTTTGTTTAAACTTGTGATTATTGGAGATGCTCTGCAAAGGATCATTGAGCTGCTGCAGCGGCTGATGGTGATGTACACAGCAGGCTTGGCCCTTCAGATGCAGATTATTCTTGCTGCTGCCTTGACCAGTGGTTGTAATGACAATGTCCTTGAAATGAAGTAGACGTAACTTAAAGAGCATGCAGATTGTTTATTTGAAACAGTAGCTGCAGGCAAGAGTGTCTTATCTGAACGAGAGGATTTTGCTGTCCAGCCACGTTTTGAATTGCTTGGCTACGAAGAGGCAGAATTTAGACTGTTTTTCATTCTGCAAGTGTGTTTCATCAGGCGTGAATAAGAGTGCCCTGCTGATCTAAGCTAGCTCTCTCTTGGAGTGGGGGGGGGAGGCTTGTGTTTTATGGAGCTGGCTGCTGGGCTTTGTCCTCCTTGCAGTCTGGCTGGCTGACCCGGCAGTGTTTGTTTATTTGCTTGTTCTTAAGCAGAATGTGAAGCTCGCCTGTAACATGAGTAAATGAGAAACATTTGAAACCCTCTTCTGAATTAGTCTCAAGAATGCTTCAGTTCTTGAAGGAGATCCTGTTTCCTGACCTTGTTATCCATTTGCAATCGCAGTTATTCTGCTTGGATAGTGATAGCTTACTGTCCTTACAGTAATTGCTTACCTGGAAAGATGTTAATTTAAAAAACAAAAGCAAAAACAAAACAAAAAACAACCAACAAACCACTTCTTGTGCATCTGAGTATCCCAGCGAGGGAAAAATGATCTCTTATGACAGTTTCCAAGAGGCAGCCAGTCTCCTGTGAGTGACTGAACCTCCCTTGCTTAAACCATCGGCTCAAGAAAAAGAAGCTGTTTGATGGTTCTGCATGAAAAACCCTTTAAATTCTCCCCAAACTAAGTTGTGTCCTAGAGGTAGAAATAGTAATGATGTAGCTGTTTAAAAATCAGTTGTAGGCAAACTGTTAAGATGGAGTATCTGACCTTTTAATGTTAATTAAGCTTTCTAGTTAAGAGGGAATGACAAATTGGCAGAGAGGCTTGTTAATTTTTCATGGGCTCTGTCTTCTCACATTCCTGAAGCAGAAAACACTGCCTGGGCTCCAGTGTGTTCTCACAGATATTTTGCAAGGCCAAGATAAGGAGGAGCAACTGTCAGCCAGGTGCCCTGGGGCTTATCTGTGTGTTTTGGTGTTCTGTCCTGCAGAAGTTTAATCAAAGAAGTCTGTAAACATGTGGAAGTGGTTGCAAATAAATGAAGTGCTGTGTTTATGTCGGGATGTTGACTGAAGTTTCTTTTCCTACCTTTATAAACTTTTTCAGCACTCTTCCTAGTTTTTAAAAGGCTAAAGGGTTTCTGAAGCAGGAGTTTGTGGATGTTAATGAGTTTCATTACTGAAATATGCTTATGAACAGAAGAGGATGTCCCATGTGTGTAGAGTTCATTCCTCAATAAACAGATCAATGTCAGGCTGTAAAGTGGGAATAGTCTGTTGGGAATTGTATCTAATACTTACAAAAGCCTGTGTTTTTCATGTGGAAAGCTCTGTTATCGTACCAAGGGTCACTGATTCTGTTTTCTTCTTTATT
>NW_010331519.1:15461-17223 GCF_000700745.2 Antrostomus carolinensis
GTTCTTCACTCACCCCAAAAATGCCAAAGCACTTGCTGCCTACCTCTTTGCACACAATCACCTTTTCTATCTAATGGAGCTGAGCACAGCACTGCTTCTCCTGTCGCTGTCTCTCTGCGAGGCACCAGCTGTTCCTATGCTCCGTCTTGGCATCTTTGTAAGTACTTTGGGGCAAAATGAAGAAATCTGCCTGTTTTACACAAATGAGGAGGAGGGAAAAGAAGGTTAAACACAGAGGAAGAAGGTAACAGTAGTAGGAAAAAAACCCACCTGGCTTGTTCTGTAAATTGGGGTCCATCAGCACTACCAAAAGCAGTGTTGTCTTCCAGAGCTTGATCAGGACCCTGTCTGTGGTTGTCCAGAATATCTGTTTCAAGAGAAAAATCCTTCTTCTAAGGGCAGTTAATGACAGAACAAGGGGAAATGGGTTTAAGCTGAAAGAGGGGAGGTTTAGATTAGATATTAGGAAGAAGTTCTTCACTGTGAGGGTGGTGAGACACTGGCCCAGGTTGGCCAGAGAAGCTGTGGCTGCTCCTCCCTGGAAGTGTTCTCGGCCAGGTTGGATGAGGCTTTGAGCAACCTGGTCTAGTGGAAGGTGTCCCTGCTGATGGCAGGGGGGTTGGGACTGGATGAGCTTTAAGGCCCCTTCCAACCAAAACCATTCTATGATTCTATGATTCTTCTCTATGTAAATTCTCTGCCCAGCAGCTTTTCTTCCTACATTTCACTAAAAAAAATTCAGTCTCAAACTTTTTTAAAAGGTTTTTGCTGAAGTTGCTGGTGTCTTGCCCTTTTGTTTGAAATGTATCAATACTTTTTTTTTTTTTTTTGATGTGTTATTCAAATCCAAAAGGGATGTGGATTTCCAGGAAATTGTAGGTTGATACTGAATAGAGGAAAATTCTACGGGCTTTAATAAAAGCAATAAATAGAGAAACTTTGAAAAAAAAAAAAAAGCGTGCTGTGCTAGCTTTAAGAGTGGCCTTGGGTTTTCCTGTGTGTCACAGAGCTGTGCTTAGACTTTTGTCAAACCCATGTGCTTTTTGAAAAAGAAAAGGCAGAAATGTGGTCTCTGGTGTGCTGCTGTTTGTCATCAGAAGCACTGGTTTAAGCTTTGCTCTATTGTAACAGGTCCATGCAACCCTGGAGCTGTTTGCATTAATTGTGGTAGTCTTTGAACTCTCAATGAAGATGAGGTGGCTGGGCTTCCAAACCTTTATCAGGCACAAAAGGACTATGGTGAAGGTAAGTTGTCTGTCTGTCAGTGTTTCTCCTTCAGCACTGGCCTGTGCTGTAGCAGGGATGACTTCACCACACGTCCCAGCTGCCAAATGATTCATGTGAGATCTCTAAGCTCTCAGAGACACCTCCCACCTTTAAAACATCCAAATAAATGGGTGGTCAGTGAGAACTTTGCCTTTCCAAAAAGGAGACTGCAGCTGTGCCTCTCATCAAACCCCTTTTCTTGCAGACTTGCGTGCTGTTTGTACAGTTCATAGAGGCCATCGTGGTGTTGGTGCGCCAGACCTCGCACGTCCGGATAACGAGGGCTCTGCGCTGTATCTTCTTGGTGGACTGCCGTTACTGTGGGGCTGTCAGAAGGTGAGGGATCAGCTGGCTGGGTTTGCTGCTGTCATGCCTGGGACTGGGGTGGAGGAAAAGCACTCTCATCCTGCAGGCATGTCAGGAAAATGAGTGTCTTTCATGAGCTTTTCAGAGATCTTTTGTAATTGCAGCTGAAGGGTGGCTGGTGTCTCGCCCT
>NW_010331519.1:17253-36835 GCF_000700745.2 Antrostomus carolinensis
TTCATGGTACACAGTGCTTATGTGTACTGTCCTCAGCTGCATCAACTACCTCCCAGAGCACAACATGTGGACGTGGCTGTATTGTTTCTGGCACCCAGGTTTGCCTGTAAACTGCACAATGAATCACAGAGCTAGTTGTTCGTCTGGAGAAGGAAAGTTGACAGGGTGAGATGAGTATTGTTTGCAGTACCTGAGAGCTGACTGCAAAGGACAGATAGGTAGCTTGGAAACAATATTAATTTACCTAGCTTTCTACTTTTAGCCCCTGGAGGGAGTGGGAAGAAAGTCATAAAGTATGGTGTGTTGGGGTTTTTTTGCCTGCCAACCCAGAGGAGACAACGTGCAAGTTTTAGTTTATTAATGTTTTCTTATTTTTCAGAAATCTGCGACAGATCTTCCAGTCCCTCCCACCATTTATTGACATTCTCCTCCTCTTGCTTTTCTTCATGGTGATTTTTGCCATCCTGGGTGAGTTGTATTTATGGAAGGTGAAGTGATGCTTATAATCAGTTTTTTGTCCAAAAGCAACACAAACACCCTGGATGAATATAAAGCTGATCAGATTCAGAGTCCTCCCAGGATCTACCATTTACCCCATTTCTTTCGCAGTCATCTGCAAGGCAGAATTAAAGATCCAGAAACCCTAGAAGCTGGGTATTTGATTTTGAGACAAAGGTCCTTTTGACCTCTTCTAGAGGATAGTCTGTGATGTGTGTGTGTTTGTGGTTTCCAAGTTCTGTTTCCATCAATTATTCCTCAGTCTTGTAAGTTTAGTCTACGCTTCCATGAATGTCTGTGGCTGTAGTGTTCCTGCTACAGTCCTATTATCAAACAACAAAAAAGTTTGTTTTCCAAAAGGATTGGTGAAATGCCAATGACATGTATTGGCACATCTGTATGGAGAAGGCCTTCCAGATACTCTTCTATTTTTAGTGTCAGAGAAGACTTACTCTTAGTGTGACCTTCTCTTTGGGAACAGACTCACCATTCCACTGCTTGAATTAAACAGACTTCTTGTTTTGTTCTTTCCCCTTTTTTTTTCTCTCCTCCTCTACCTTCTCTGCTGCTTCTCTAGGTTTTTACTTGTTTTCTCCTAACCACTCGGATCCGGTGAGTATCACAGATTCTTTCAACTGAAGCTTGAGTCCCATTTTGACATGCTTAAGAATCAAACATTACTGTGTAGACGTAGCTTATTCCTGTGTGGTGATCTGGGAGGCCAGATGCTAGCTGGGCAGAGGCTGCTTGGTGTTGTTACCCTGGTCTACCCCCTGCTGGGAAGGAAGATGGTGCAGAGAACTTCCTTGAAGACAGTTCCCAAAGGGAACATTCACAGAGTTGTTCCTTGTTCTTGGTGTCTTAATTCAAATGAGCCACCTGCTGCTGTCCCCAGGGGAGGAAGGTATCTGGGTGAAAGCTCAGCCACCTCAGGCTGTGGCTAGCAGAGTGTAGCAGCCACTAGTTCCTGCTGCTGCTGAATCTGTAGCTAAACAATAGATAGGTGAGTTTTTAATTGTTTTAACTCTTCACATGCCATCAGTCGTGCCAAGGGCAGTTGAGATGGGATGTGAGGAAGAATTTCTTTGCTGAAAGGGTTCTGAGGCATTGGAAGGGGTTGCCCAGGGCAGTGGTGGAGTCCCCATCCCTGGAGGGATTGAAGAGTCGTGTAGACACAGTGCTGAGGGACATGGGTTAGTCATAGGGGACTGGTCAGTGTTGGGTTCATGGTTGGACTCAATGAGCTTAAAGGGCTTTTCCAAATGAGGCAATTCTGTGATCTCTCAGGGACCTTTAAAAAGGACCAATGCTGAGGTACCCTTTCCCTAGGGGAGGCACCAGGGAGTTGTAGAAGTGCCTGTATTCAAGTGGGTGGGTGGATTGGTTGGTTGTTCTTTGAAAGAAATGTCCCTATGAAGTTCTGCTTGCATTTTGTCATGGGAGATTTTTCTTTCAGTACTTCAATACCTTAGAGAACAGCCTCGTGAATCTCTTTGTGCTTTTGACCACTTCAAAGTAAGTTCTTGTTTTTCTAGTTCAATCTTTCCCTTTGTCCCCAAAGAAATCTAGCAGAACCAAGAGTTTATTTGCAGAAAAGCTTTGTCTCCAAATGTGACCCCTTTGCTCCACATGAGATAGAGATTTCCTGGGTCAGCCTTCATGGGAAGAACTGATATTCTATTTTGTTTTAGGACACTGTGACCTCAGATACAGTTATCTCTAAGGGACTCAGACCACTTCATCACTGTGAGGGCAGTAAGGGGGGGAAACAGCTTTATGAGGCCTTGGTCCAAGAAGGGAAAGTTTCTATTTGTGCTCCTTTGTCAGCTGACAGTTTGCTGTTGTGAAGGAACTTCCTATTCCTCTTGTTTCAGTTCACCTGTCCCCTAGGAAGGGGGGATAACAACAGTGGGTAAATATTGATCTGCTGTCAGGGAGAGCTCTGAGGATTAGGAAATTAGCAAAGAGTGGAGTAAATCTTAGCTTGTAATGCTTTTACACCAAGGCTGGATTGCTGTCTTTCCTAAGCATCAAAGCACAACCCTTAGCCACGTTACAAATGCCCTTTGTCCATTTGGTTTTCAAGATGTGCAAGGAATGTGCTTTTCATATTTCTTTTTTTCATCACACCTCCATGTTCTTGCTGCTCGGTGCTAGACACAAACTTCTGTGTCATGAGCAACCACATGTTTTGCAGAAGTGTGCAAATCTTTGGGTGTGAGTTTACACACACACCTGTGTCCTGTGCCTCTTGCCTTTGTAAAGGGGAGTGTGGCATGAGCTGTTTGGTGCTTCAACTTGTGTCTTTTCTGGATGCAGTTTCCCTGATGTGATGATGCCATCTTATGCCCGGAACCCTTGGTCCTGTGTCTTCTTCATAGTGTATCTCTCCATTGAGCTATACTTCATCATGAACTTGGTGAGTCTCTTGTTGAAGCACTTGACTTCTCTCTGCCTGACTTTGGAGCTCATTGCCCAGCACAATCATCCCCATTTCCAAGAGTGCTCTGTAATAACTTGAGACCCATTGGCAGGATACTTCTAGAAATGGCAGCTTTGCTACAAATAGCAGTCTCTTAATGTTTAACCACAAGGAGTTGAACTAAATCACAGAAAACAGAATGAGAAGAGTTATCTTTCAACTTATCTCACATTAATATCATACTTGGACTGACATACTCAGTTGCCTGAAATTTATTGTCCTTTTCTGTCTTAATTATTTATCATAAAATGGCATTTTATTATCTGGGCTTGCCTGAAATACTTTGTAAATCAGTTTGAAGGAGATGGAATTACCAAGTATGTCAGGACTTGAAGAATGCTGCTAACTGCAGTGTGAGAGCATGGCTGCTGTGCTGGCTCTGCTTCTTGCAGCATCTAGGGCAGGGCCAAGACCAGCTCAGGTGAGGATTTGAGCGGTGCAAAAAAGGGTTGAGGAATTCTGTAACCCAAGGTGAGTGATTTGATGCTTGCAGTGAGCTTGGATTTCGCTGCTGCTGTCCTAGATGGAGGGTTAGTTTTGACATATGTTTGCCAAAGCTCCCATGGAAGGGTGAGTCTGGAAAGCAGCCCTCAAAACCCACTTCCCAGGAAGAGATCAGGGCATTTTAACAAACCTTTTGATACTATTTTCTGGTGGCATGTATGGGGCTTAACCTTAGCTTGTAAAACCACTAATGAGTGTTAGGAGGCTAGAAACACCTGGACCTCTTCAAAAAAGTGGATCATTGTGTGTGCAGTGTGCTTGGTGATCCTTTTGTGGGATCACTTCTGGCCAACAGGCCCTCACTGACTCCATTCTGCCTCACTTGGTGTAGCCCTTAGTAAATTCCTCCTGCAGGCAATGCCCCTCCTTGCCTCTGAATATTCCTGCCTGTTGGAGAAGCACTGGCTCACGTAGACACAGAGTATAAGGATCTCTCCTGTCTTCTCTCTGCAGCTCCTTGCTGTTGTGTTTGACACTTTCAATGACATCGAGAAGAGGAAGTTTAAGTCCTTGCTGCTGCACAAACGCACAGCCATACAGCATGCCTACCGCTTGCTGATCACCAAACAGGTACAGAGCCCTGCAGGGAGGCTGAGGACAGCCTGGGGAGTGGCAGGAGGTGAGGTCAGCAATGTTTTATGAACACCAGTGGTCTGGAGTGTTTAAAGAGCATGTTCTAGAAAAGATTATTTGTCTTTTGACCAAGAGCTACTGTTTTTTTCATTTGTGTAACTTGTTTATATCTGTTTCTGGAGAAAAACCAAAGTAGTCTGAATTTCAGCCCCATGTGAGGTTATGGAAGTGTCTTGATAAAATGAGTGAAGTTTGTTCTGGAGAGTGTGCAATCATTGATTTCTCTCTGATTCAGTGTGGGTCGCTTGAGGACTTGCTTCTCAAGCACCAGTATGTAGAGGAGGGGTGGGTTATACATGTGATGGTACAGGACAGTTGCTAGATACTGCATGAGTAAATGGTGCAGAAACAGAAGTAATTCACCTACAAACAACTCTCTACAGGGACAGAGCACTGGGATAGAGAGTTGATTGTTGATTTCTTGCTTAACTTGTGGAGCAGGAAGAGAAATAAGGCCCAAAAATAACTAACCCACTTCTAGTAGATTAGTTCATGTTTAGGGCATGTTCATTATATGAACAGTTCCTGAGGAATAGCTGATAGTCTTAAAAATGTGCCAGTAATGGGATCTGTTAGACTGTCTCCTGATTTCTCAAGAAGAATGGTTGAACTCTGTTGCTTGGGGTGTCTGGTTGGACAATTTTCCCATGACAGGGCACAGCACTGCATTTGCTGGTGGGCCTGACTGCCAGGAGAGCTTTCTGATCTCAGTGCTCTGGGACCAGCTCAGTGTGTTAAAGTAACAGCTTAGGGGACTTTTAGGGCTTAGTTATAATGGCATCTTATGATCATATAGAAATCCTGCTTAAAACAAATCCAGAGTGAGAATTAACTGTGCTAGCCTGTATGTGCTTCTGCCCGGTGTCACTGCTTGTGAACAACATTCCCTTGTTTCTAGAGACCGTCTGGAATTTCCTTCAAGCACTTCGAAGGGCTGTTGCGATTTTACAAGCCTCGGATGTGTGCCAGGGAGCGATATCTCACTTTCAAAGCACTGAATCAAAGCAATACTCCTTTAGTCAGGTAGGATGGTCTTATGGTGCACCCAGAGCGGGGAGGTTGCTTCACTCTCTTCAGAGAGGATGGCTGAGTTTATGGAAAGGAAACTCGTCTGGGATGTGGGAATAGAGTTCTGTGATTGAAAGGATTTGTCTGGGAAGCAGGGAGCTTGGAGGGATGGGTACTGTGAGAGTTGAGGTTTTTCCAGGGAGGTGATGGAGTTCCTGCGTGCCCTCTTGTGGATACAGCACTGTGCTGGCACTCACCAGGCAGCTTCTGCTTCCCACCTCCCCTGCCAGAACAGAGGAGCCAGAAATTGAGGAACAGCATTCCAGCCTGCAAGGAGCATTTCTTCACACAGTGCAGCCTCACAGCTTAACAAGTTTTTGTTTTGTTTGGGTTTTTTTTTTCCAGCAGCTGGCTGTGTCCCCTGGGGTTTTGTTAATTAAAATCTGGTTCTTCTGGTGCTTTCAGGACTGTCATCCTCTGTGTTATGAGGCAGAGAATTACCATTTTGGTGGGTGGGTGCAGCTAACTCCAGCCAGCATGGAGTTAGAGGGAATTAGAGCAGCAGACCTCTTCTTTTTCCTTTGTTCTAGCCACAGACAGGTTGGAGTGAGTCTTCCATGAAACTGGTGCCAGTGCTTCTCCTTAAAGTCAAGTGCCACAGAGAAGTATTGAAAATGGCACAGGGAGAAAGACTGAATTCTTAAATTTAAGCACCTAATGACACCAGTAAGAGTCTGAGAAGTTCAGCATCCTCATTTTCAGACACCTAAAAGCTGTTATAGGCCTGACCCTGAGCACCTAGACCGGCACTTGTGTTTTATGAGTTTCTTTGCTTTCGTGTTCTTTTTCAAATTTCATTGTTACCTTGAAAAGAAAATGTGCAAAGATGTTAGAAAAGGACTGTGCGAGTAATTAAGACAGGAAGGACCTCTCAGTGGTCAAATTCTGGAGTTCAGTAGAGTCAGAGTTTCCCGAGGGGCTATGGTGTTACAGAGAGGAGGTAGGATCTGGCTGTTGTCAGTCAGTAACCTTTGGCCAGACTGGGAAGAGGTCAGTGTTGAGTTATATCAGCTCTGGTTACAGTTCTAATAAGGAGTTAATAACTTCCAGGGTCTCTCTACTGATGATGCCTGACAAGGACAATTAAGGATCTAATCAACTCCAAGGCTCTGATCAGATGCTTCTTTCTGTTTTGCAGTCTAAAGGATTTTTACAATTTCTATGAAGTTGTTGGCTTGAAATGGAAGGTAAGTATTTATTGACTGGAGAAGAGGAGGCCAGTGATTGAAGAGAAGGTGGGTAAAAAACAAAAGCAATCTGAAAGAAGCAGAAGATGGGGGGATAAGGTGGATCTCCATCACTGCACATTTTTTTTGCATGGATGTGACACTGACAACTTGATTGTGGCTGTTCTGCTTCCAGGCAAAACGAAATCGTGAGCACTGGTTTGATGACCTTCCACGGACAGCGTTCCTTATTTTTAAAGGTAAGAGGCTGTGTTTTTGTGACAGCATGTGCTCAACTGACAGGAAGAGCTGTCTTTCCTTCCAAAGACAGGGCCCTCTGAAGGGACCTTCTCTTATGTCCCTGGTAAACAGATGAGGAAAGGCCTTCTAACCAACTCTCTGTGTATTCAGAGCCTCCCAGGCCAGAGTTTTGTATTCAGAATCTCCAAGGAGGATTTCTGTCATGTAAATATTCCCTGTGCTCTCACCCAAACCCTGGCTTCCTTAAAATAAGAGACTTTTTGGCAGAAGCTCTGTAGCAAGCCAGACCCTGAGGTCATGGAGGGCTGTATTCCTTTCCCAGCACAGAGGTTAGGTGGGGGTTTATGATTGCTGAATCTAGTGGAGTTTATAGAGTTTCTCCATATTCCAGGCAGCAACTCACAGCAGTGACTGTGGAGTGGGATTTGTGTTTTCATAAAAGCTGCTAGGCTTCCTAGTCCCAAGATATGGTTGCAACACTTGTACAGGTCAAATGCAGCTGCTTGGGAAGGGGAAAGAGGTCTGAAGTACCCACCAGTGTAATCTCTCTTGCAAATGTGATTTATCTCCTGTGTCCCAAGTCTCCTGACTGAATGTAGCCATTCAGAAATAAGAACTTACCTGCAGTTCTCTTTCAGTGTCATATGCTAGTGTGAAACATTTAACACCATCTTGATCCAAACACACAGCTGCCATAGGAGCCCCTCGTATCTCTGCTGATGTACTCAACCCTCCTTGACAGCACATGTCAAGCAGCTTCATTTACCTCTGTCCACACCACAGAACTAATACCTAGAGAACAAAAGGCATCTTGGGGGGTTAAAGATAGTGAGTTCATTGCTGCTAAAATTCTAGAGGAAATTTGAACTTGATCCCAAGATGTAAAAGTTAATTATCTGCTAATCTGTTTAGTTTCTGTGCTGAGGATTGGTATGAAAAATGTCTCTAAGGAGAAAATAGAGGAATCTGTGTGTGAGGTATGGAGGATCACATAAACATTTGTTTTCTCATACTTTCCTTCACACAGGCATCAACATCCTTGTGAAGTCCCGTGTGTTCCAATACACCATGTGTAAGTAGAACTAACGAGCTGTCTCTCTGCTAGGCTCTCCTGAGCATGTGGGTCTGGTATGCTGTCTGCCAGCCCTTGCAAGGACTAAGTGTGGTGGGACCTGGTCTTTGGTCTGAGCCATGGCTCGTGTATAAATTGTGGAGTTTTGGTGGAGAGGGAGGGAAGTGCATAATCATACTGTCCACTCCTGCAGCCTGGACTCAGCTGTCACTGAGGGGAGTCAAGTCTTCTGCAGAGGCTCAGTGGTCCACACTTCCTAACACAGTTGTGGGGCTGATTCTGTAGGAGTCAGCTTGTTGCATTTAGGTAGGTTGGTGGTAGTGTTCACAAGCCTTTTATCTTGCAGCTGAAGGATGCTGGGTAAGGAACTGCCTTGCCAGTCAACCAGATTCTTCTGTTTGCACTTGAGGAGGTGCAGGCATCCTCGTTGCTGGAGGGATTGCTTGGCAACTGTACTGCCTGCGAGAATGAGTCTGTGCTCCTCTTCTCTAGAGGAGACAGTGTGCTTACTCATGGTGCTGCTTGCTATGTTCTAAACTGTCTGTTCCTACTCAGTAATTTGGGGTTTTTTTGAATGGTGGAGGAGAAGTTTTTTGTAAATTGGGTTGCTAAACTAAAGAGGGTGGGGTGGGGTGAGGAGATCTGAGTGAAAAGGAAAAGTCCTGCACCTTCAGTTCTTAGGATCTGGATGTTGGGGAGCAGTGATAGATCCAAGCTGACAGGGCTTTGTCCTGCACTGCTGGGGACCTTGTGGTTCTGGAGATCTTGTTCCAGAACTATGAGGAAGCTGAAATACAGAGGTAATAGCATGGCAGAATGTAAGATAATTATGAGTAAAAAAGACTAAGCATGATTCAGACCATTGTTTTGTTTTAGTTTGGTCTCCTTCTGAAGATAAAGGCACTGCATCTGTTAAAGGCCCGGGGAAAACCAGGGTAGAAGACTCTCCCAAGTTACGAATTCAATTTGTTCATTGAATTGGAGACAATGACCCTGCCACTTGTCCTGTGTTGTACTCTTTTTGTTAGCCTTGGAAATGGATGTCCTCTGGTCCAGGAGTGGTTTTGCTATGGGTTTTTACTTTGTTTTGCAGATACTGTGGTGGCTGTGAATGGAATTTGGATTCTTGTTGAAACCTTCATGCTGCAAGGTAGGAAACATCTCAGCTTGCTTCTTGGCTATGATGCTGGGGGATTGAAAAAAGGGAAGGCTAGAAAAAGTTCTTCTTGTGTCTTGCAGGAGGAAATTTCTTCTCCAGAAACGTCCCATGGAGCTACATAGTCTTCCTCACAAGTAAGCTGATGCCTTCCAACAGAGCTGTGTCGTTTCATAAGGACTTTGGAGGGAAATAGACAGCTCTGCTCCCAGGAGATGATTCAGTCTGAAGTTAAAACTTAGCCACAAGTGTACAGACTCCATCTAGAACACTGCTGTGCCTGTTGGGGATTGTCAGCATCCACACAGCCCCATGTGAACACTGCTGCACTGTTACACAGCTCCCTGCACCACTGCAGTCTGGGGAGCCTCTTGCCTCTGCTGCAACTCTCTGCAGAGCTGCTGTATTACTCCTAAAGCTGGAGCTGGCTCCAGCCTCGTTTGTTAGGCACAGCATGCAAAGTGCTAAGCTCCTCCAGACTCGTGATGGCTCCGTGTGGAGTTGCTCATGTTGCCATGTGCTGCCCTGACTATTCCAGGAGGCATTACCAGCTCTGATCTGATGGCAGCTGTGAGCTGGCTCTCTGCCACACAAAGCAAGGCAGTCCTGTTGGAGTGCAGAGTGCAGGGGCATGCTGAGGAGAAGACTGAAAGGATTGGGTGAACTAGTTGATGAGCTGAGTTTTCTAATTGAACATCATCCCCTCCATGACATGTACCATACTCTTCCTTTTCAGACCAAGCATAAGCAATTGCATCTTCAGGTGCTGGCTCATTGCACTGCCATAGCATTCTTCAGTGATGTGAACTCACTTCCCTTCTCCTGCCAGTGTCTTGTGCTTGAGGAGAACCAAAATATAACTCCATTGAATCAAAATACTGTGTAAAACTGCAGGAAGAGGTTCTTTGGAGAATCTAGGACAGCTTGCTAACTTCTTATTTGACTGCTGGATAGCTCTAATGCTTCTCTGGCCGTTAGTTTTTAAAACACTTGTTATGAAAGTTTGAAGGCAGAGGCACTCTATAGTGCTTCTTTTCACAAGGATGTTGTCATCCAGCTCTTCTCTTTGCTTCTTTCCCACCCCACTCCTTGGAACCTGGAAAGAAAGATTTTTTGGGGGGATGACAAACAGGATATCATCATGTTATTATGGTGTTCTTTAACCTACAGGCCCACAAGGTGCTGCCAGGACAGAGGGTGAAAGTAGATGGCTCTTCTTTGAAAGGATCTCTCCCTGCAGGTCAAGGCTAGGTTATGGGATGTGGATATGTTCCACTGAGATAGAAGGAAATAAACAGGCAGCACTTTTGAGCTTGTGCCTCAAAATTCATAGTGTGTTAACCAACTAAGTTGTAGTTGGTTAACATAGTTGGTTAACCAACTAAGTTTGTAGTCTGCTCTGGAGAGAAATTGCCATGAATGCAGGAAAATGTGTTGATTTGGAGGGAAAATGTCTCTTTGGCACCTCAGCGGGAATAAGGAGGATGGGTGGGGGTCTGTTAAACCCACGTTCAGGAGTCCTGTACTTAAAGCACCACACATCTTTGAGGGCAAGCCTCTGCATTAGTCCTCCTTGTGGTGCTGCTTATTTCTGACCATGGCTGTCATCTTGTTTTACAGTCTATGGCGTGGAGCTGCTCCTGAAGACCACTGGACTGGGGCCTGTTGAGTACCTGTCTTCAGGCTGGAATCTGTAAGTGTGCACTGGTGTTTTTGAGAGAGAGGTGATGAAAATTGTTGAGTTAGAAGGACTGACTTCTGAGATGATTTTTTAGGCCTGTAGACAAGACCATCAGCAGGCTATTATAATTCTTCTGCCCTTGGCCTTTTGCATCTTGTTAGGCTGGAGCAGCACCAAGTACCTCTTGTTTGCTGAAACACTAGTGATAAATCATTGCTCTTATTTTATTTCATTATTTTTCTTTGCAGCTTTGACTTCTCAGTCACCCTGTTTGCATTTCTGGGGCTCATGGCACTGGCGTTTAACATGGAACCGTTCTACTTCATTGTGGTTTTGCGACCCCTTCAGCTGCTGAGGTGAGATGGGAAGGCTGTCAGGGGATACAGAGAGCAGGTGGGGAAGAAAACAGCCAGGCTTGTTTTCTATCAATCCAGTTGGAAACCAAGCTCCTTACCAGGAGAGGGCAAGGATTGCTCTGTGGGTACGTGACCATGGCAAACAGGAATGGTGTGGGGTAATGAGATTAGCCAGAGTTATCGAAATGAACGATAACAAAAACTTGGGATGGGATATGAAACCCCGTGCTTTGGAGCTTAAGCTGATCTCTAATAGAGATCAAGGGATTTACTGGGGGCAGATTATCCTGTGTCTGCCTTCGTGGGGTTCTTACACCTCCTCTAAATTGTTTGATGCTGTTCAGAGGAAGAACTCTTCTGTCAGGGTGAGACAGTCTGAGCCAGTTTAATAATTTCCATTGAATTACCAGAAATTACAGTTTTCAAAGGATGCTGCTTTCTAGGGTGAAGTACAACCCTGCTCGAACTGCATCTCACACTTGAAGCAAGACTGTGGCCTGTAACCTCTCTGCAGCTCAGTAAGATGGGTCTGATTAACCCTCTGCTTTCGAGGCTGTTGTGGATGTTACATCCACCTTCGCAGAACACTTTGAGAGCCCTGGGGGGAAGGCGTTGGAGGCAAAATGTTGTTCTGTTAAAAACAAGCCAATGCAATTCAGCTCTTCAGTGAGGATTTAAAGAACACTTTATGACACTCAAGGGGGGGGAAAAAAAATAATGTTTTTTTTCTGTTGCTCCCCTGCCAAAGCCTGTGTTTGGCAGCTGTGTTTCTCAGTAAAGGCTGATGGAGTTGCCAAATCTTAAATTAGCAGGCACAATGTAGTTTTCTTTCATCAAATTTTATTGGGTCATGGGGAAAACACAGAAAAGCTTGTGTCTGAGGAAAGGAGTAACGAATCCTGACCCTGTACATAGGACTAATTTTACTTCTTAGGAATTTTTCTTTTTTTTTAAATACCTATTTATGTATCATGCTGTGTAAAAAAGATGTAGATTTTCCTTGAGATTCCTCAGTCCTGCAAATACTTAGTTGAACGTGTCATAAACGTTCAGATGGGACAGCAGGACATTGTTAGGTGAGTGGAGATCACTTGAGCAAGAGCAGATCCTGTGAGTTGGAGTTCGGTGTCAGGAAACCTTACTGTTCATTGACCTGGGATGTACCTAGAACTGTTACTCTCTTTAACTATTTCCAACAACACCAGGAAAGTTGCAGTGCACAGGTAACTACTGGCTTCTCCTTTCAGGCTGTTTAAATTGAAGAAACGCTACAGAAATGTCCTGGACACTATGTTTGAGTTGTTCCCCCGGATGGCCAGGTACTAACTTCTTCTCTTTGGATGATGGCAGGGAGAAGGGAGTGAAGATTTAGTGTCTAGGGCTGGGGTTGGGATAGGGACCTATCAACACCTGCTAAAGGTGTTTATGCCCCGATCTGTCAATAAATTGCTACTGATTCTTCATTGTGCTGTAGCAGGGTATTAATCTTCCAATTTCTTGGAGCTTGTTTAATTTTTCTCCCCATCCCAGCTTTTGGTGAGAGGGGAGGCCCATTTGGGAGGATCATTGGCATGAATATACTCAGCCCCAGATGTTTCCTCATCCTTAATACAGCCACTTGAGAGCATTGTTGTGAAATGGGGGGGCAGAAGAAGCTTGGTGTTTGAGTGGGGCATCCTCAGACCCTATTCCCTCAATGGGGGTCTGAGCAGAGCGTCTCTTCTGAGCTAGAGAACCCTGTTCTTGGCACAGTCCCTGCATCCAAGGACATGGAGAGGGCAGAAGCAGTGTGTGTTGTTCTTTATGAAAGAAACTGTGGAGAGACATTTGTTTACCAGAAAAAGACAGACTGGGAGAGAATCCAGGCTGCTCTTTAGTTTCTCTCTTCAGCGAGTGGCAAGCTCCTTGTCCAAGGACTTCTTGAATGGGAGCAGGCAAAGAACTGCAGAGCCACAGTGGCAGGGAGGGTAGTCTGGGGTTTTCAGTGCTGCTTCCCATCCGTTGGAAATTCTTTCCAGAGCAACCAGCCTGTGACATTTCCCTGCCTTAGCAACTCCACAGTAGCACTGTATTCTTTCTGTTTTTTGCCTCCAGCCTCGGTTTAACCCTGCTGATCTTCTACTATTGCTTTGCCATTGTTGGCATGGAATTCTTTGCTGGCGTGGTCTACCCAAACTGCTGCAAGTGAGTACCACAAATCCATCCCCCCCTCTGCAGTGGTCTTGGTGCACAGCCAGTAGCAGTGAGCTCTGGCAGCACTGTCTCCCTGTGGAGAAGGGGCCAGAGGATTGGTCTGAATGGGGTTTTGCAGGTAAGGCAACATGCTGTGAAATCTAGGAGAGACACTGCTTCTCTAGGTAAGGTGGGATGAAATGGCTTTTGCATTACACTTGGAAAGGGAGAGATTCCTGTGGTAGTGTTGGCTGGTTTTTAATGAGCTCTGTAACTTGCCTTGGGTAGCTGCACTGGGAGGACTTCTTCATGGTACCGTGGCTGGAAACTCGTGTAACATCTGCTGTAGAGTGAAGTGGAGATTTTTATCTTGGTGATGCCAGAGTTGCTTGGCCAGACATATTACATATTTAGGCCTCACTTTGTACCAAGATAAATTCACCTGGTCTTGGCAGCTAAGCTGTCCTGTGCCCTTTTCATCTTAAATGATAGCAGGCCACTTGGAAATGCCAGGCTTTAAGGGGGTGAGTCAAGGAGTCAACTCAAACACTCAGTTTCTCTGGTGTAATATTTGCTGAAGGATTAGAAAGACTCCATGTGCTTCCTGGGCTTGTGCTGAGCTGTGAAGGAAAGAGGCTTTCTTTCAGAGAAAAAAAGCAAGTGTTGGCCAAGAGGTAGAAACTGCCACCCTGCTCACCACCTTCTAAGTGTTTTAGTATTTATAACCCTTGAGATTTCTCCTTGCTTTCCCAGTTCTCATTCTTTGTCCTGGTTTCTCCAACCAGCACAAGCACAGTCGCAGATTCCTATCGCTGGGTGAATCATACAGTTGGCAACAAGACGGTTGTGGAAGAAGGTTATTACTATCTCAACAACTTTGACAACATTTTGAACAGCTTTGGTAAGGGCAGTTTTATCTGTAGCAAAGACTATTCCTTAGTGCATCTGTGTTCCTGCAGAGCTGGATGGCAGGACTGTAATGCTCATGTAAGGCTGGGGCTGTCCCATAGAGTCCTGCTAATGCACCTCCAACACTCAGTATCCTGCTCTTTCTGTCTGGAAAGCTCCAGCTGACTAATTGTGCCATGACTGTTCTGCAAGGTAAGCAGATGTCTCTTAAAAGCCAGTGTGAAGCCAGCAGATCTGCTCTGATTAGTGATCAGACCAGACTTCAAGAGATGTTTAAGGAGGACTTTAAGTCACTGCTCTTCTAAAGAACCAACAGTGATGCAAATACATTTCTTTAAACCCACTGATGAAGACTAATTTGAATGTGTTGGTTACTCTCCATGATTTTTCTTAATATGTGAGCAGAGATGCTTATCTCCTGGAGAATTCAGAGGTCTCCATGCTCTCTGGTGGAAAGAGTCAGGTCAGTTTCTGATTCTTTTTAAGAAACATAGATTAAGCCACCCACCCTCCTGGTTCTGAGGGTGTAACTCCCTTTGTCTGAAGTAATTGCAGTGATGAGGATCTGCATTCTGTCTGCAGATCTGCTGCCTGTATGGAAACTTTGGTGTCTTCACTCAGTCTTCCCTGTCAAATACTTTGTCTAAGAATCTCTATAAAGTAGGTCAGGATGGAGAAAGCAATTGTCTGTATTTTTTTTTCTCCCCCTTGTATACAGTCACACTGTTTGAGCTGACAGTCGTCAATGACTGGTACATCATCATGGTAAGTAAACCTCAGCTACCTTCTAGACAGCACAGATTCTTTGCCAGTTGACATAGATCTTCCACACCGCACTGTTTTCTTCCCCTGGTGATTGGAGATAGGCCCAACATTGTCACTTGTTACCAGACATCTTTTGCTCCTGATTGTTGGGTGACATTTGACCTCTGGCATGCTACTGGGCAGGTTTTCTTGTGAATCTTGACCAGCCTTCAGGCCAGGTTTCACAATCTGAACAAATTAAGTCACTCTGGATTCCAGCTTGTCACCCTGATGTCCAAGCTGTGTTCTTACAGCAGCAATGGCTCTTACAGCCACAGGCTTTAAGTGTACTGTGTGTTTGCCTATAGGAACCTCTCTTTTTTAGTTTGAGAGGCAGATTAGCTACAAGGACCAGTTGAGGCATTGAGCATTGCAGGGCAGTCCCTGGGGTTAACTGGAGCCCTGAATGGGGGATAGATAGTGTTTGTGCTGCTTTATGTCTGTTGGCGAGCACTTAACAGCAGACTCTCCCTTCTTTTGTGCACTACTGACTTTTTCCCTCTCCTCTTTAGGAAGGGGTGACATCTGAAACCACTCACTGGAGCCGTCTTTACTTCATGATCTTCTATATTGTGACCATGGTAAGTTTCTGGACATCCTTTGTGCATCAAATAGCGGGGATGAGGAGAGGAGACAGCTTTTACTGTGTTCCAGAGGGAGCTTCCTTCCCTAAATGGGAACAACTTTGCTCTTCTGCATAAACATCTTCTAGAAACAGGTGTGAATCCACATCACTTGCAGAAAGTTGAATTTATGGGCGTTGACAAAGCTGGTGCTGCACAAATCTGGGCCTGGGGTAAGGACTAGGGCAGCACAAGAGTGTTGGTCTGTCCCTGTTGTGGGTCTGTTAGCAGTTTACTCACCAGTAGGTGTGTGACAAGCATCCCCTCTACCATGGAGGAGCTGGGGAGCATAGAGTTGAAGCACAGACCAAATGTTCAGCTTCCTGAAAAGAACCCCCCAGCAGCAGCCTCCTGATCTCTGCTGTTCACATCCTCTCCCAGGTGGTGTTGACAATCATCGTGGCTTTTATTCTGGATGCTTTTGTCTTCCGCATGAACTACACTCGGAAGAACCAAGATTCAGAAGGTTAGAACTGAGGACTGGTTGACCTACAATGTTGTGTCTTTTCTTCCTGGTGTCTTATGTCTGTAGGAGAGAATAGGATTAGCCAGCAAAAACCAGATTTTTTAAATTTTTATTTTTTAGCCTGACTTCCTAAGCTCATTCTTATGCTTTTTTGGTTTTTTGGGGTTTTTTTCCTGGCCTTTCTGCTCTGCCCCTCATCTCTTCCCCAGCACTCCCCAAAACACGTGTGTGTATATGTGGTTTTATATGTGTGTGTGTGTGCATGCACACACATATAAACTTCAGCTACTTGAGATGTTTCAACCAAATTATTTGAAGATAGGAAGTCTGTATGCATTTTATAAAAGAAATCTAGGAAACATGACAGCAACGATGTAGCAGAGCTCAACAAGAGACCTTACAGGAAGGGAAGGGGATTTTCTTTTAAAACCAGTTTCTCTTCCTCACTAACACACTCGCTGGCACCAGAATGTGTCTCCAAGTGGCTTGTCCAGTATTCAGGCACAAAAACACTGGATCCAAGCAGTGGTTTGCCAGCACTCTTTGCCATGACATAGAGGATAACAGACGCTGCCTATCCAGTTCTTCCCACATCTCCCAGTTGTATTTAGACTGGTGACTACGTGCTGGTTCTGGATGTGCCTTTCTGTACCCTTTAGGAACTGACAGTGACTCGTCTCTCCATCCCCTCACCTCTGTGATTCATCAGTTTTACTCACTGCCCTTTGTCTCCTGAGCTGGGTGTCTGAAACTGCATGTAACTTCATGACCTGCTAATTTAGGTGCCATAAACACATTCATTTTTTTATAGCCCTTCTCCTGCTATTTTTTTTTTTTTTAGTTGATCTACACCCAGAGTTTTCTGTTAATTCTCCATGCAGACTAATCTTAATAGTTCTTTAAACTTCTGTGTAGGAAGGAGATACAGCTACTGCACTCATACATTTAATACCATTCCTTGCAGAAATGTGATGAAGGCCCCAGCCATGGGAGTAGCTTTGATCAACCCCTCATCTTTTTTTAGGTGCCAGGAGATCACATTGGTGTGGCGCAGGTACATAGAAGCCAGACATTGTTAGTTACAGAAACACTTTCCATCATGATCCCTCTTGTGAAAGCCATTTGTTGGCACTGAACTCCCCAAGCTGTGTTAGGCAGCTGAAGGTCAAAAGGCAGCAGTTCCTGTGTGATTATTTGCTTTGCTAGTGAATTTACAGGCAAGCAAAAAGCTACAAGATGATTAGGTTTTTTTTAAGATACTGAGGAGCCTGATGTTCTAAAAAGCTGAGATGTTTGCTGGCCCTACACGCTAGTGATCTTCTTCCCTGCCTTTGTTGGGGGACAAGGACGTACAGGTTTTAGTCTCAGAAGTAGGTATAGACTGTGCCTGCCATCTGGCTTGGTCCTGTGTGCTGTTAAGCTTTGCCTTCTAGGGTTATTGTAGTGTCTGATGAAGCAGTCATCATCTTGGAGACTTTTTTTTTCTCTCTTTCTTGCCTCTCCAGAAGACAACGGCATTGTGCTGGAGAAGGAGATCTCCAAGGAGGAAGTGGTTGGCATAATTGAGCTGTACAAGCGGATTTCAGCTGCCCCTGAAACCGCTCAGCTGCAGAAGATGGTTTTGCAGATGGACAAATATGGGGTAAGAGGAAATGCTTACTGCAAGTTCTCAGCTTCAGGGGTGGGAGATGTACCACAGCCACAAATGCCTTTCTGCTGTCTTCAGAGAGAAGCTGCATGTGTCTTTGCAGTGTTGAGAGCTGAGCTACTGGAGGAACTCTGCAGCATTGGCACAGAGTTTTGCTGCTCTAGAAAAGTAGCAGCTGAATTTCCCCTGCACTCTGAAAAGCCTCGACAAAGGCTCGTTGCTGTTGCCTGCATGCTTTGCTTAGAGCTGTCCTGGACCAGTAGTGACTGGAAAAAAAGTATCTTTATTTTTCTCTAAGGAAGCCAGTGTCTTGTAATTCTCCTGCCTCTCTGTGCCATTGTACACTTAGGCTTGGACAAACATTATGTAGCAATATAATGGTATTGATTCCAAACACCAGGCTTCCTTTCTCCATGGCACTGCTTACGTTTTCATTCTAAAACAGGATGGACAATTGGAAAAATGAGCTGACTTGGGTAACTGCTCTTGTCTCAGAACTGTTGTCTCATGCATCTAGGAAGAGCTTAAGTGGTTTTTTTTATAATAATAGCCATTATATTCTTGTATCACCACTACAAAGTACAGGTGCTACAGTCTCTTAGGTGACCTTTATTTGCTTTGGTTGGCTCGGTAGTTAAAGGCTGAGCTCTTGTTTAGACAGCCAGAATTCAGACTAGTGATGATGATACTGATCAGAAGCAGTTTTCAAGACAGTAAACCCAAGGAGGGTGCTGTCCTCAGCCTTGCAGTGGAGTACAGAATGATGATGCCAGACCTGAGGTTCCTTTTGCTTCTCAGTCCTATTCATGTAACTCCTGTGGTCAGGGAGTAATTCAGACTTCAGCTCTCTGCTTACACAATTTAAAATGTCCAGGCCCATGGAGTAAATGGTGTGGTTTTGACAAGTGGGACTTGAAATTGTTCTTAGACAAGATCTTATTTGGAAGCTTGAGTTCAAGCCTTGTTCCAGGCACTGGTGTTATGTTCATCTAACTAAATTAAGCACCACTGACAGATGCATCCATCTGAGTTACAGCTCCCTCTCAAGCCTTTGGGGATCTGCTCAGTGTGACTTGTCTCAGCCTGCAGTAGGTGCCTGCATTTGTTTAGGTGATGTGCACCCTAAAATGTCTTTTTCCCATGACAATAGAAGGAGCCCAGAACAGCCTGAGCTCATCCATGGATGATGGGTGTCCCAGGGACTGATCCCATGCGCTGCTCAGTGACTAATGAATGTCTCTCTTTGTTTTTCCCTCCTCCTTCCCTCAACTCTTTAGCAAATGTCAACACTGTTTCTAGGACGCAGATCAAGGACCAAGAGTGATTTGAGTATGAAGATGTATGAGGAGGAGATACAGGTATGTGGGCCTGAGTTGGAAATATCAGCAAGTCTCTGTGGTGAACAGAACATTGTGTAGAATAACAAACCATCCTCTTCAGCACTCCTCCAAGACCCAGGCAGCCATGCACTCCGTGAGAAGGGTGGGTAGCAGATGAAATGAACTTTAAATTGATCCATCCTTGCGCTCAGGGACTTTCTTAAACCACAGAGCACGTCAGAGCCTCCTCAGTGGCTCCAGGTACTTGGCTGTGCAGGTGTGTGTCAACTGAGTCACAGCAACCACACGGTCACTGTGTGCGTAGGCACTCCAGCTTACCTGAGCTTACCTGAGCTCACTGAGGTGGACGTGTTTGCTGGGGCTGTGAGCACATGTGTAACACATTCCTGGGGCTTGGCTTACTGGAATGTGATGCTGTTTGAGCTTGGGTGTGTCTGTCAGACACAGAAACCGAGTGTTCTCCCAGGCGGAGCACTGCTGCCTGGTTTTCCTTCAGAAGAGCAGGCTAACAAAGGTGGGAAACACTGAAATCCACTGAGGTCGGAGGTGGTGCCAGAGCCCTGGGACAGGCTACCCAGAGAGGGTGTGGAGTCTCCATCTCTGGAGATGTTCAAACCCACCTGGACACTTTCCTGTGCAACCTGGTGTAGGGAGCCTGCTTTGACAGGGGGGTTGGACTGGATGATCTCCTGAGGTCCCTTCCAACCCCTACGATTCTGTGATTCTCTGGATTGTTCAGGGCA
>NW_010331519.1:36867-39855 GCF_000700745.2 Antrostomus carolinensis
TTATGCCATGGATTTGGTCACTGTAGTGCCTACCAGACATTCATCTCCAGGTTGAAGGTCATGGGCTAATATAATGATTACTACTCAAAGAATTAATCATGGAACCATTTGAATCTGCCCTTTGTCCCTTGGCCAGCTAGCTTGGGGATGAGTCTTCAGTCCCCCTAACAAAAATAAACATGTTATTTGCCATGGAGCTGGGTAGAAATCTGCAGAGAAGCTCCCTCCCTGCTTCTTCTGCTTGGTCTCTGATTCAGGGATGTAACATCTTCTGACACCCTGGGTGCTGCCCAGAATTGGGAGCAACTCTGCAAATCCCAGATGTCACAGGGACATTGATAGTAGAGTCCTAGATGTTCAGGAGGTACATCCTGAGAGAGGGATGTTTCCTTGCCCAGGTTTATCAGTTCAGCTGACTGGAGGTGAGCCATAGCTGGGACTTCTTGCTTGGATTGTGGGTGGCAGGGTCTCGGTGTGTCCATCACAGCCATGCTGCAGTTAACCAGGTTATTCCAGGAGATCAGGCTAAATCCAGGGCTTTGGAAAGAGCCCCTCTGTGCCTGAGCAAACGTGCCCTCAGAGGGCAGAGCAGCCAAAGGCTCTGGCCTTTGGGGTCCTGCTGGGGCATTGTGGGGCAGAACCTGATCTCTGTATCTTTGATCTGTTTCAGGAATGGTATGAGGAGCATTCCAGAAAAGAGGAATCTCAGACTCCATTGCAAGAACCTGCATCTGCTTCCAACAGCTCTCTGAAGCCCCTGAGCCTCCGACAGCGCTCCCAGACCGTCATTTAGGCCTAGCTAACACAAGCCACCTTCTATGCAATAACCTAGAGTATTACTTCACAGCATATATCTTGGGATGATGTATATAAATCTGTTCGGTGTACTGTTCAGCTTTAGGGATTTAAATCTCTTCCCCTAGGCAGGGAATTGGTGAAAAACCAGAGGCCCAGGGGACTCTGTGTAAGGCTGCTACACACAGATGGAGCATGATGGCCATGCTCAGCACAGAGTGAACATCTCGGACAGAACAGAGACCTTCTCCCTCTGAGCTGCTTCCCAGGCTCCAGCCTGCTGTTTGTCTGACCACTAACAGACCTTGGGGAAAGGGATGTGTAATCCATTAACAGCAGGAAATGCGCTGAAGCCACCTGCTTAATATTAAAACTCTTGCCCTTTTTGAAGATCTTTTTTGCTCAAAGGGTACCATTAATGTAGGAGTAAAAGATCAGGGAGTGAGTTTTTGTTTCTTCTCCACCTTCCTTCTGCAAAGAAAGGGGAGGTGGTGTGAAATTTCAGCACTTTTGGAAGAGCAGTCTGCCTTGCCCCTTCTTTTTGGCACACCTAGATGCACTCCCTGTAGTAGCTCCAGCTCTGATTCTTGAATTTAACTGTCCCTGAGCACTTCTGTGACTGCAGGAGACAGAACTGAGGGCCAGCATCTCATCGTGTGATAACCATAGGTGGGACAGGAGTTTGAGGAGACAAACTCTTGTCTCTGCTGTAGCTATCCAGTATCTGCATCGCTGCTGGTCAGTTCTGCCCGTGGCACTGCCTGGGATTGGAATTGCCTCTGTAAACCCCAAAGCTCCTGTCTCTGTTCAGCGAGAGGGGAGGTTCTGCAGGGTGACGGTGGCTCTTGACCTCTGCCACTTGCCCACCTGCTCTGTCAGTGGCAAATCTCTGGCTGGTCCTTAGCTCAGATAGATGACTGGGAGGAAGAAATGGAAGGTTTTGCAGCTCTGAGTCTTGACTTATTTCTGCCTGGCTCTGGGCTAAGGAGAGTTTATGGGCATCAAACTACTGCTGGTTAGTGCTCAGCCAGGTCATTGCTTTGTTTCTATGGGTGAGTGAGTCCCAGCACAGCAGTGTTGTTCCTCCCTTGCTCTCACCCTTGCAGAAATGTTCCTCAGGCTGGCAAATGCTGACTGAGGTGGATCTTAGGAAGATCCACTGAAGAGCTTTTACTGTTTCCCTGAATTTCAGATGCAGGAGGAACGTAGAAGACGTTGATTCTTTTCACCCATCTGCTTTTCTGCAGCTGGCAAGGACCTGGTAGCTGAGGGATGGGAAGGAAGGAGGAAAAGAGATCCCTTCCCAGCTCTGTGATCATGGCAGGTTGCATCATCACTCATGTTTTATTGCTCACAATGTGATGAGAACCTGTCTGTGTAAGTCCCTTTTTTGCCCCTGTCAGCACAGGAAGTGCTGAGGGCTAGAAGTACCTGTCAGCTGGGAGGCTCCCCTCACCTCTTGCTGTTTGATCTTTTCTCAGGTTCAGACTAAGAGCAGAGCTTACTGGGGAGGCTTTCTCCTTCCTCCACTCAGATCAGGCTGTGGGAGATCTGTGTGCCCGTTCCCTTTGTCCCACATCCCTGTTTTTCCTTGGCAGCCTCCCCACGTGGCACAAGGACAGCGGAGAGGACTGATCCCACCTGGGTGGCTCAGGAGCATTTCCTGGGTGGATGAGACTTTCAAAAGTAGGCAAGACAGAGCTGCTTCTGAAAATCTCTCCCTGTGTAGCACACTGGGAGCATTTGGGCTATGGGATGGAAAGAGCCGGTGAGCAGCTTTCCAGGCAGCACACACACACACCAGTATCTGCTCTCAGCCCTTGCCAAAATTCCCTGGGTGCCTCAGGGCAACTCTTTGTTTCCTTTCTGGATACTTGCAGGTATGAAACGACTTCTGAGCTGAACCATGAAGGACCTTAAAGGGCTGTTTTCCAAACCATAAATTTGACCACAAATTAACGAGCGGTGTAGTTGTTGCTCTTGCAGTTGCTCTGCTGTGGAGTCACAACAGCCTGGGAGATTTATCCAGATTAGTCCTGGGGTTGGAGATGGTGTTTATTCTGTTTTTAAGTGGTGGGCAGGATGAATTAGCATTGTGAAGGTTAAGGGGGGGGGGAAAATGTGGTTGTGTTTCAATTCTGCATTCCCCTACTGCCTATTTCTTCTTGCAGGGCTGTCAGTGACTTTTTTTTT
>NW_010331520.1:0-618 GCF_000700745.2 Antrostomus carolinensis
GTGGCATGAGCGGGTCCCGGTGCTCCCATGGGACACTCGGCCCTTCGGAGAGGGTGACCGTCCCCATGGGGCACAAGGGCAGGGTGACCCACACACCCCCAGCTCCCACCACAGCTGGCACCGGGGGACGGCAGCTCTCTGGACCCCTGGGAATGTCAGGGGGGCCTGGTCACCCATGGAGCAGCGTGCACTGGGACTCACCTCCTATGGAGTCCATGTCCGAGTCGGAGACGTGGGTGATGGAGAACCGGGACACCGCGGCGGGTGACACTGTGAACCGGGAGAACTGGATGGGCAGCACCTGCTTCTGCGCTGGCACCAGCGCGGGCAGGGTGGGCACAGCCGGATCGGGCTCTGCCGGTGTCCCCGTCAGCGAGGACATCAGGGATGGCTTCACCGGCATCAGTGGAAAGTCATCGTCCCACTCAAAGCCACCACCTGCGACATGGAGCAAGGGGGATGAGCCCACCATGGGGTCCCCCCAGTTTGCCCCACTGTGACCCCCCCAAACCCCTGACCCCTTACTCTCTTCCGAGGCGTTGCCATCCGAGGAGTCATCCGAGGTGCCAAGTCTGTCTGCCGGGCTGGGGGGGCTGCCACTGGTGGGGGGCTGCCCCG
>NW_010331521.1:0-4127 GCF_000700745.2 Antrostomus carolinensis
ATCTCCAGATGCTTGAGGGCCATGGAGGAGTTAATTGTCGCTGCAGTTGGAAAAGTTGGTCCGGTGTAGCTTGTGTTATACACACAGATATTTACATGGATGTGGAAAGGAAGGCTGGCCTGGCTAAAAGCAGCTACAGAAGAAAAAGGCTAATCAATGTAGAATTGGATGTGAAAAGTGTGGTACCAAAGGTGTCAGCTTTGTGGCTTCAAAGGAAAATATTCTCTTAATTTTTCGAAGATTAAAATGCCTTTGCCATAATGTCCTTTAAAAAGCCGAGTGCGCCTCAAACACCAATTCAAAATGCCAACAGTTCTCAATTTGCAAAAAGAAAAATCTGCAGCAAAATGTGTTTTCGTGCAGAAAACCTGTGGGCTGCCTGGAAAAGAAAAACCTGATACAACAGCAGAGTCAGGTGCTTGCATGTACTTTGCAAGGGGAATTTTTATCTAGGACCTCCTTTCCTGGTAGCTCCCTCACCACCCATTGCCTCTTCTTTCTACCGGTAAGCTCTCTGATCTCCCCTCCATCCTCCATGCTCTTCTGGTGTGGTATTGCCCAGAGGATTATTTCCAAAGTGAATGTTTAGATGCGGGCCATCTTCATAAAATGAGTCATTATGGGTTTTTTTGAGTCGTGAAGTGCTGACTCTGGACATGTATTTGTTTTTCTACTTGTTGCTTCCTTCTGAAAAAGTCCCATACATGTATTTAAAGGTGTTCTGCTTAGGCTTGAATAACTAATTAATTATCAAATCGCTGTGCTTTGGGGATATTTGGTTGGAGGAGGAGGAGCACAGAGCCCTCCATCGCTATCCGTGCCCAAGGGATGTTTTTCGCGGGCAGCTGCTGGTTGCTAGTGCTCCTCCAGTTGCAAACTCATGATTTGGTGGAGAAATTTCTCTTTTCTTCATTTTTATGGTTTGAATTGTGACTTTACTATTGCATGTTCTGAGTTCCAGGGAGGAAAAAAAAATAGGAGGAAAGGAAAGGAAAGTGGGGTTTGGGTACGCTTCCTGCATCTTGGGGAGCCGTGCTCTGTGTTGGCTGCTGATAAGGAGGTCTTTAAACCCACAGGTTTGGTCTTTAAACCCACAGGTTTGAAAACCCGGCACGTGGTTGAGCATCAAGGAAACTAGATGATTTTTCTGATTCCCTGGCAAAGGCTGTGCTGTTTCAGAGCATACTGTCTGATTCTAGGGAAAAAATACCCCCTGGTCGCAGTATTCACAACTCCTGGACCACCAGATGCCTGCTCCCATGCGGAGGAGAGGCGTGGAGAAGTGATGAGGACTCACAAGCAGCAGACACTGCTCTCTAGCAACAGCTCTTGGCTTCCATGTTCCTGCAGCCGTCACTCCAGAGAGCCAAGTGAGGTGGGACACTGCCATGCTGATCCATATTCCAAGGCTGACATGAAGTGCAGGCTGCATCAGGATGGGCTGTTCTTCTCTGTTCACCTGACTGGGAATGGTGGAGCCATGCAAGAAGTTGTTGTTCATCTCGTTAGATGTAGTGGAGATGTTGTTCATCTCGTTAGATGTAGTGGAGATGTGGATTCCCAGACAGGTCCCAGGTGGCTGCAGACATACGGATTCAGTTGTACTATTAATCTGTCTATCTCTGGGTGTGTATGCAACGCTGCTGGCCAAACTGTGATTAAAATCACTTCATCTCTCACTCACTTCAGTCTACAAAGTACGTTTTGATTAGAAAAGACTGACAACCATCCTGTGCTCTGTCAGATGCACCTTCCTGGTCCCCAGGAAAGCGTTCATAGCTTGGTCCCCACTTGGGGAATGAGCCGTGAGTTTACCTGATGCTGCGTGCAGAGCCAGGGCAGACACTTGCAGGTATGAGGCACTCCTGAAGCCCTGCGATATGGCCTTGCCAGATGGAAACCCCTCAGCGGCTGCTGTAGCTGGCTGCGGTGATGATGGCTGACTGCTCCAGAGACAGCTTGTCCCATCAGAGGTTCCATTCAGCCTGCAAGACATGATGGCACTTGTGGTGGCCATGTCTGTAGTTGGTTGATTCTTTGTGCTTTGAAATGCTGAAGCTTCCTTATTGCTCCTTCCTCCTTTCTCTCCCTCTCCTCTTCATTCCCCAGTTTCACAGCCTCCTCATATGAACCTTGCATTTTTAGGGAGCTGAAGGAAACATCCTTCTCCCCGTTCCCTTGGGTGGCACTGTGAGAGGACCATGGGTGCAGGTGTTTATGTTCAGAAGTCACAGAGCTCCTGCATGCTTACAGTAGGTCCATATTCACAAGGATATTTTATAAACCTCAGCTCGTGAGACCATTCTTCCCTGCTAGCACTTAAGATGGTGTCTACGAGTGTTGGCAGACACGGCACCGACTCTGCTGCAGGCTGCCCCGAAGCGGTGATTGCATTTGCCTGCTTCCTAGCAACTTTGTGTGCTGGTTCAATTACAAAGGACTCGGAAAAAAAAAAAGCCCAACGCGCTCCATCTGGTTTTCCAACCCCAGATGCGACCACCCCAAAGAGTGATCTAATTTTTCTGTATTTAGACTTGAAAACTTCTCACCAGTTGGTGGTGCGGGAAATCAAATAAGAGTCCTTAGGAGCAATAAGATCCACATGCTGGCCTAATTGCACATGGAGCTAGACTGCTGCTCCTGCTCTAGTGTATTTGCAATGCTGCTGTCAAAGGCGTATTGTTAGGCGAGGGGAAAACCCACAAATCTTAATTTGAGTAATAATTTAGTGTGGTCTAATAATTAGCTATTCACGACAGGGGCCCCTTCGTGTCTGGTGTGGTGTGGTGCGTGGTGTGAGGAGAAGGCAGGCAGGGCTCGTGGGCAACCTTGGTCTGTAGACCAGGGTTTGTGGAAAGGGATAGTATCCTGACCTGCTTTTCAAGCATGGTTGTTTTCATCTACATTAGATCATCTGAGTGTTGTTCTTGGGGTTTTTTTGTTGTTGTTGTTCTTTTTTTTTTTAATTTTTTAATTTAGACAAAAAAGCTGCTGCTTTCCATCTCTGCAGACTGAATCAGGAGGGCAGGGTGTGTTGTGGGGTCTGGAGGACCAGAGTGCTCAGTGTGGTGGGAAGGAGAGGAAGAGCCTGAACTTGGGGAGTTATTGAGCGAGGGGAAAATGCCACACAACCTCCACAGAAAGCTGGAGCGTGAAATTTCCTCTCTCCTTGCTCTGCAGAAGGTGGCATCCTGTCATTTCTTGATTGTGAGCTTATTGTCTACACAGGCTCGGGCTCAGAGTTTCTTCTCTGATAGCGCTGAAAAGCAAAGAGCTGGGGATCCCACTGAGGCAGAGGCTTTGTGTCTGCAGAGAGAAAGAATGAGTCCATAAGTGCCACCACGCTGGAAGTCACGATGTCCATGCAGAGAAGGTTCAAACAGCGAGTAAGCTGAAGAGTCATCAGAAACTTTTATGTTGAAACTTTATGTAATCAGGAATTTTATGTATCATAAAGTGATACAGATTCAGAGACATATCATTTTAAGCTGATCGGTGGCTTGTCCTGCCTGGCCAACACTTTCCTATGCATAAAAAAAACCTTCTTAAGGATCCAGCGAGGGAAAGTTTGAAACCAATTTCCTACACGCTTAAAACTTCAATCTGCCTTTTCACGAGGTGGGATCAGCCTTTGGATATTCCCTGCGCTGATTCGAGCCAGCCCTGGATCACGCTGGGGGTTGTTTTCTGTCAGGGTTTCCTGTGGGAACACGGTGCTGCTCACAGGAAGTCATGGCCGGGCCTGTCGCCATCAGCCTTCTCCTGCCCGGCCGGCCGAGCGGCCATGGGGAGCAGTGCCAGCCTGCTGCCGGGGGCCGAGGGGCAGCCATGGCAGTCACCCACCGATGGTATTACCTGTTAAAAAAAATATAAAAATTAAAAAAAACACAATCCCTTGGGACCCAGGTTTTGTCAGCAAATCAAGCAGGCGCTATTTTAAGCTGCTATGTACCTAACGCTTCCTGTTTTTCAGAAGAAACTTCTTGTTTTTTCGCTTTTATGTTGACGGATTTATTTTAACGGCTTGTTCCTGAGGCGGCATGAAGGATTTTCCCCCCCACACACACACACCCCCGAAGCATTGCAGGGTGGTGGCTGATGAGGAGGGATGGAACCGGCGGGAGGTT
>NW_010331521.1:4251-14217 GCF_000700745.2 Antrostomus carolinensis
GCTTTCGTCCTTTGGTGAGCGCTGCTAAGCTAAGCCATGTGTGGTTCTCTTTCGAGGAGTAGTGGCCTAAACCAATAAGGACAAAGTAAATAGCATTCATTTCCTGCAAAAAAAATTTTAACACCAACAGATGTTTTCTCTTACAAGTACCATAGGCCACTTCACTCCCTGACCTCATCAAGTGGGCTGCTGCCGTTTTCCTACCCGGCAGTCTATAAAACTGCTTTTTTTAAACCTGTTTTGCTGAGACCCGCTTGCAGAAGTGGGTCTCCTGCCTTGCTCAGGACCCATGTGCCTTTAATGTTTCTGACTTTCTTTTCTCTGGATGGACCAACCACTTCCTCCTCGTTTTTGTCCTTCGTGGAGGATGGCAGATGTTTCCTCTGATGGGCTCTATCAGGCAGCCCGGGGGAAATGAGTTTCCCTTTATAATATTTTCCCTAGCAGTCATTGCACAAGTTGGACTTGCAACCCCACGGCCAGAGCACTCAGTCCATTGCCCTTATCCCTGTTTGTGGTGGTTGAGCAGAATTAAAGGGATCTTGGAGTCACCTCCAAGCTTGAAAAGTAAAAGGTTAGCAGCTCTGGAGCTGAGGCTTCCATCAGCGTGTGGTTTCCCTTCAGTGCTCACTGTGCTGCTGGAGCCACCCTGGCACCTGCTGGTATCTCCTCCTCTGCTACCCCGTGGGTCTTGGTCCTGCTCAAGGGAGTCAGAGTGATCTCAGCTTCATCCCAAGCTGCTCTGCTTGGAGATCACCTGGGCATTACTTTTTTTGCCACACAATCTTACCTGCCAGTTCTCTAGGTCTGCTGCTGCCGATGGTTCTGGGTGGGGATCTGTGAAGGAAGTGAAGCCGTTTGGGAAGCACACATGGTGACACATGAGACTGAACAGTAAAGCAAAAAAAAATTCCTGCTGGCTTTGAATTTGCTTTGGGCCAAGAGATGTGCAAGTCTGAGCATGACTTGTGTTTCTAAGAATACCAGGGATGCCTAGTTCAACTGGGAGACAGCTAAAGGAAGTTTCTGTGCTGTCTCTCCTGGCCAGAACCTGCTTTCTTCTGCCAGTCCTACATGGAGACCACAAGAACAAGCTCTGGAGTGAGGTAGTGGAGGAGAAATGCAGAAGCAGGCTAGTGTGCATGACATGAATTTGTTTGAGACCTTGACACGTTGGTGAAGAGCCTTTTTCCAAAGTTGACTTTGGAGTAGTATCTCATCTGGTGGCATCAAGGAGGGTGAGATGACTCCATGTCTGGGGTGAAGAGAGCACAACTGTTGTGATGATCTGTCGAGGCCCCTTCCAATCCCTAACATTCTGTGATTCTGTGATTCTGTGACCAGTTTATTTGTTGTGCTGTGTGGTGCACAGTTTGTGTTCCTGGGTTAGCAGCAGTCAGTTCAGAGAGCAAAGCCTTTGATCTTCTTTTGGTTTCAGGTTGGGGTACATTGGAGGTATGAATAGATACCAGTATGATTTTCAGTTATTGGGTTACGCCACCTAGAAAGGGATGTATGTGGATTTAAAGTTTGTGGCATTACCTTTATAGACTCTTTATTTTGTTGTTTTATTCCAAGCAGAACATAGGTTGGTAGCAATGCCCGTCTTGTCACTGGTTGGCTTTTTGGCCTTTCCCTAAAGAGATTTTTCTTTTGTATTTGTTCTTTCTTTCTTTCTATTCTCGGTATGTATTTAGTGGAGGATTTTCAGAAGTTTTACTCTATGAGCTGTGATTTCTATCCAGAGCAGTGGGTCTGTGCAGGACAAATAAGGGAAAAAAAAGCCCTTTTTGTGGGTCAGGTTACCCTCCTTTTCCTATTCAGTTGAAAAGAGAAGTATGCAAAATCTTAAAAATTCCCGAGTGTTACCCAAACATCACCATTTTTATAGCTTCAAGTTTAGAGAAAATGACTCACAGGCATTTTTAATAAAGGATTGCTCAAAATAGAGTGGAGTGTGATTCACGTTAACGAATCAAGACACAAGAGAGGCAACAAAAAAGCCTTTAACCTGATACTCGCTCTTCCCCATGAGTATTTTGTGAAGCGGATGTCTGAGATTTCCCCCCTGCCCGTGGCGCCTGGCAGCGGAGGGAGCAGCGTGCAGGGAAGGAGCAGTGATGGATGTTGCTGAACGGTCACATTTCTGCTCCTGGGGCAGTTGAGATGTGGTGGTGGGAGCGGTGCAGGTGCGACCTGCCCTTGCTCCAGTGGTGCGTGTTCTCTGTTCAGTCCATCTTGCAAGTTACCTGCTAACATCTTCCCAGGCAGGTTGGTTGGACGAAGTTATTACATCCCAAATATCTCTGCAAGAGTGATAGGAATCCTGCTCGTTTTGTATATTGATTTTTATTGGTCAGTGTAATTAGGCAGTGCTTAATTATTGTAGGCAACCGTCAATATCAAACCTTTGAGCCTGAAGTGGAAGACAGCCTGCAGTTGGGTGCCTTTTTGCAAACACGCCTGGTTTTCACTCACCAGGACTCAGTCCTGAGCCTGTGTCCAGCATCACACTGGGCTATTCTGAATTTTGAGGTCAACGTGGCAAGAGAGATGTCCCATCTACAGCACTGTGCTGTAGTGTTCCTCCTTGTAGGAACGAGGAGCCAGCTTCTTTGGCTCTACCTGAAAGCAAGGAGCGCTGACAAAGCACACTTGTAACACTACCCTTGTGAGAAGAATTGTTTAACAAATAGCCAGATAATCTAGTTTGCCTTTTCCGCGGTGTTTGAGTTTGCCCTGCGCTGGCAGTCAGCCTTTCCCAGGTTTAACCTTGCACAGAAGATTTTATCTTGCGAGTCTGCAGAGACGGCTGCTGGTTGTGGAAAACATCACTGACTTACCAAGTGGATTACTGGGCAAAATCGATTTTACTTGGTACATTCATATGCTGAAAAGCAACATAATAGTGTCTGCTTTGCTTCCACACCAGCGAGGGGGAAGTGCCCCAACTTGTGTTGAAAAAAAGAGGTGGCTGAGTGTTTTGGACCGTATTCATCACCCGTGTGTTTCCGATGGTGTCGTTCCAGCTGACTGACCAGGACCTGCAGAAATGCCTTAGGTACACACATGCTGATGTATATTTTACAGCTGTCTTTAAAGTGTTAAACGTTCCCTGTGAGCAATGAGAGCGGAGACCGTCCCCATGTTCCATGTGGCTTCTTTGGTTGATATATGGTGTTTTCCCTCCTTTTTGTCAAAGTGTCCTCTGTTCCAGAGATAATGCAATTGCTATGCAGTGCCGTGCAAATACTCTTCTGTATTTGTATCTCTTTTCTATTTAATTACACTGTATAAATGTCCTCGGTAAATTTGATAAGTTGGGTGAAGGATATTGATTTTCGAGTCTCTCTTGTTGTGCAGGGCCCCTTGTAGTAGCGGCAGCCGTTCCCCAGGCCTATTTCCCGAGGAGATTTTTGAAGGTTCAGCATTTAAGTAGCTACAGGATAACAAAGGAATTTCTTTCTCTGTGTTCCCAGTTGAGCTGCTGAGTGCAGGGTTTAAGGCCATAGAGAAAACATTTGTGTTGGGTGCATTTTTTTTGAAGCATGAGACTCATGTCATCTGCAAAAGCAGGTGGGGAGGAAAATGAAGATATAGAATAGACCCATTGCCTTCATTCCTGCAAATAAAGCTTGATACTAGATTTGGGAAGAAATGGGAAAGGGATGCTCCAGAGGTCCTGAGGCAGCAGTGGGGGGTCCCTGGGCTTGGGGCTGGGCAGCTCCTGCTCCCACCTCACCCCTCCATCACCCTGCAGCTGATGGTGGGGCAGGAGGAGCAGGAAAGAGACCAGGAGGTGGAAAGGAGGAGAGGGAATTCGCAGGGTTAAAACGGGAGGACCAACGGTCTATTTATAACTGCAGTTTTGAATGTGAAGTGTCACCAATGTTAAAAAAAGCTCCTGGTACATAGTGGGGAAGATGCGGGCGATAGTGGAAAGCCAGCTGCAGCTTTCTGAACTGTTCGCTGCCGTTTGTGAGGAGGCTGCGAACACTTGGTTAGTGTTAATGTTTTAATTTTCCTTTTCTCAGCCTGAGGTCTCCCTACACAAGGGACTTTCTTTAAACCGTGCTTAGCTTTCAGCCTTTTAAGATTATTTTTGTTCTTTAAGAGGAAAAGAAGAGAGAAATGTAGATATTTGTGGACTTTCCTGTTGCGCTCGCATTCTCTTGGAACATAAAACGGTTTCCTTTTTTTTTATGCTGAAAATTTGACCATGTTTTTTTTTTTCTGGCTAATTTCCATGTGTTTCTCATACAGGATTTTAGCCTTGATCTATAATGCACGCCTGTGGCTGTTCTTGCTAAAAGTTTGGTCCCACCAGGGCTTTCATTATAAATCCTTATTTTCAGTAGCAAACGGCTTTCTGCAAATGTCACCTCTCGAAGCCAGCTGGTTTGGGTAGGTAGGGGGGCAATGTCCCCACACTGCCAGACCCTGCTTCTTCTCTTAGCCATCCACTTGCAAATCCCTAGGATTTGGGAATGCTGGGATTTGGCATGTTTGCCTGCTCGCTGTGCTAAAGCAGGAGGCTGGAGCCATCGCGGTCTATCCTGTCAGTGATCCGTGGGATAATGCATCCCCAAGTAGTGGCCATTTCTGTCTATTGTGTCACCGCGTTAAAGGGACCCTGAGTAGGTGTTGCTACAATAAACCATAACAGCTCTATAGGAGCCGTCACAGTTCATTGCATCAATAATCTGTGTATTAAGGCGTCCCGAGCCGGCCTCGGCACACAATGGACCGTTATGGCTCCAGATGAGCCTGTATAAATTTAGGTCAATAACCTGAGTGTTGTTAAATCCCAAAATAGCCTTGCTACAGCGAGCTGGCAAGGCTTATAAGAAAGATGTGTAGATTATGCAAACGTGTGGTGGTTGCAGAGGATACTCTTGATTTACCGCTAAAGGTTAGTGGCGGGAGAATTATTTCATCTTATTTATTGCTGTTATCGAAACCTCTCTGCGCTCACTTGGCTCCCTCCTTCCCTCTCCTTTCAAACTCCTCTGGAAATTAAAGCACGTGAGCGATGCTGCAAGAGCAGCACAGGCGAGATGTGGAGGGAGGGATGGGGATGGAGGAGGCAGCGTTTCGCAGGTGAGCTGTCCCAGTGCTGCCCCGTGTCCCACTGAGCTCTTTCCAGTGGGATTTCATGGGAACACTCACACATACCCATCCTGACTGCATTTACACCTGACCCCGTGGAGCTTGGTGCATGGGTTTTGCATGTGGGGAGCTCCAAAGGCAGGAGGGTCCCTCAGGGCTCCTCAGACCCTTGCTCACTCCAAAACCCACCCTCCATCCTCATCTCTGACCTGTTTCTGGATCCAAGCCCTCCTTGGTCCTCGATGCCCCAACACCTGCCTGGGTTCTTCTCCTCTCCACCGTTCTTAGCATCCAGCTCCTTCCTTCATTTCTCATTTCCCTCAGTCAAGGCCCTTTTGTAGGTAGGTGGTGGGGAGAGGAATGCCTTCAGCACAGGATGGAGAGACCGGTTTGCATCGTGGGCGTACACCTGAGTGGAGACGGAGCCTTGAACTCTTGAACTCCTTTTTTTTTGGTAGAGTAAAGCTGCTATGTGCTGAAAACAAACAGGACTCACTCCGGTGGAAAGAGATTGTATAGTGGGAACAGATCTTGGACCACAAGAAACAGGGTTTCCCACATTTCCATCCTGAGATTTTCCATTTGAGATTCCGCCAGCAGTTCAGCAGCAAAAGATGAATGAGCTGAGCTGTTAAAGGTATTACATGTGTTTCCCCCCTTCGGAGACTTGTTAGAACATATTTTTTTCAGTGATAGTAATAAGTGTTACAAACAAAACACAGTTTTCCCCTTTGAATATTCCTTTATACAGAGCATCATCTCCATTAAAAAAAAAAGTATGTTAAGCAACATGAATAGCTTCAGGCTGTTTTATTTCATGTTGCTAAATAAGTCAATGCAGATGAGGACTTTTTATGTAAGAGTGGCTTGTAAATATAAGCACTAAGATAAGGGCAAATTCTAACTCCAAGGATTTCCTGGAGATAGAAGAGCATCACAGCTCCTTTTTGCTGTTCCCAGTCCAGGCAGAGTTCTTAGGATGGTAAAAAAACTTGAGATATCTGTGATATCATGAGAAACGCAGGGAGTTTGTTACGTACAGGGGAGTTTGGTGTGATGCTGGGGGGTTGAGTCTTCTGGTCTGATGGACCATGGAGGAGCTGAGGCATGAGGGGCTTCCCCTCCACTCTTGCAGACAGCTAGGTCCACCCACCAGCTAGGAATGGTGGAGAGTGTCCTCCCAGGCAGCGCTTATGGTTCCTCCTCTGGCCTTCTCCTGGGGCAGGAAGGTGTGCACTGCTGTGATCTTTCCTGGAGTATGGGCATGCATCCCATAAGGAACTAGGCTGTGGCCACCAAGGTACCTTCCATGATATGTAGCCATTGCCCTGCGGTAGTTTTTGGTCACTGTGGGACAGGGCCCAAGGAGAACATCCTGTGTCACTGCTCATTCCTGGAGCCAGTTGGGTCTTCATGTAAGATTTAATTGTCTGATGCTGATTATGGAAGAATTAAGAAATTACCAGTGAAGGGCAGTCTTCCAGACTTGGAGACACTTCAGTTGTATGTCCTGTATGTAGGTCTATAGGTGGGCTGCGCTGGCAGGGTTGAAGGTGTCATCATGTTCTTGTCTTACATCACCCCATTCTTGCAGCAGGTCCTACTTACAACTCAAGATACGAGGCGGGTGCCACTGCAGGAGTGGGGTGCATTCATGGACAGACTGCCAGGAGGAGATGGCGCAGAAGAAGGAAGCACCATACTCTTTGAGTAGCTCAAGTATTTCCTTGTAAGGATGGACTCACCTAGTTGCTTCTTTTATTACTTCTTTTATTTAGGAGCGATAGAGAGCCAAGGACTTGCAAGAGTCGCAAAGACAGTGGTGTTGGTTTTAGTCTTGGTCCTTTAGCCTGGGCACCCGAAGGAAAGCGCTGATATCAAGGGTCCTTTTGGTCGTCTGGCTATTGCTGCACTTACTGCTTTGAACTTTCTGTTAAGGAGAAATTTAGATGTAAGTCATAGAATCATAGAATGATAGAATGGTTTGGGTTGGAAGGGACCTTAAAGCTCATCCAGTTCCAACCCCCCTGCCATCAGCAGGGACACCTTCCACTAGGCCAGGTTGCTCAAAGCCTCATCCAGCCTGGCCTTGAACACTTCCAGGGAGGAGCAGCCACAGCTTCTCTGGCCAGCCTGGGACACTGTCTCACCACCCTCACAACAAAGAATTTCTTCCTAATATCTAATCTCAATTTATTCTCATCTGGTTTGAAGCCATCACCTCTTGTTCTGCCATTCCCTGTTCTTGTAAAAAGTTTTATCATTACCTGCCCCTTCAGGTACTGGGAGGCCACTAGAAGGTCTCCCCAGAGCCTTCTCTTCTCCAGGCTGAACAGCCCCAACTCTCTCAGCCTGTCCTCACAGCAGAGCTGCTCCAGCCCTCGCATCATCCTCGTGGCCTCCTCTGGACTGGCTCCAGTAGGTCCATGTCCTTCTGCTGTTGGTGGCCCCAGAACTGGAGGCAGCACTGCAGGAGAGCAGAGAAGAGGGGCAGGATCACAAGTTGTGAGTATTGCAGCAGTATATATTTCATACAGATATTTACTCCAGTCCTGCAAGGCAGGAGAGCTGGGTGCTGCTCTAGGGTGCCACAAAACGTGGCCACTGCCTCTTCCAGCCCTGCGCTTTCGGACAGAGACCAGCGAGGGAGGAGGGCTTGGTGGATAAGTGGCACAGTCGTGGGGATGGGAGAAACAAGGGCCTTTACAGGGGGGCACGGGGTGTGTGTGTGGTGGGAGGGGGGTATGGAGGTTGGGAGGATGTGGCTCTCAGCCACGTGAAGATTTGGGTATGCAGCTCGTGTTCAGGAAGTTTGGCCACCCTGATTGCAAACGTGTATATTTGGAGATGGATAGCTAGATATCTGTCTCTTTCCTAATTTGATTTGTATTTCGATGGAGAGAGGAAAACCACCAGAGCAGGGAAGTGGATGGCTTTGTGTGGTTTCCTAGCCAGCAGAAGCTGAAAACAGTTTAAAGTTCATGTTTAGCAACATGGTAGTAACCAGAAGGAGACATCTGAAGGTAAGGGACCCAGTCTTACCTCGCGGCAGTGAGGAAGCTGGATTTGCCTTTGTCCAGCTCCAGAGATGGATGAGCTCTTCCTCTCCAGCTCCAGAGATGGGTAGTGATACCATGGCACAATTCACAGTTTTTCTTGGTTAATTATTTTCAAAACTGTTGTTTGCAAGATTAAAAAAAAAAAAAAAAAAATTAAGTTTTTGCTGTGTTGGAGTTAGCGGGGGGGAGGTTTGGGGGGAGAGAAAATGAACTGAACAAAACCAAACCTTGGAAGGACAATAGCTGAGCACCAAAGTGTTTATTTAACCAGGACTTTTTTTCACAGCTATTTCATCTTATTTTCCTCTTGTCCTTGCTCTTGCTCGTCTATATACAACATATGGAAAGGTGGAAAAGTGGCAATTACTGGAGGAGAGGAGACAGAAACTGTTCTCCAGCAGCTCCAGAGGAGGGTTAGGGATGCTGTTGACAAGCTGTGTGCGAGCGCTTCACTCTGCAGTATAAAATGCCCTCTAATGGCCAAGGAACTGCATAGCTCATCCCACAACCAGCACACGGGCGTTTTCCTCAGGGTTTCTATGTTGTCTGTGCTGATTTCATAGAATCCCAGATTGGTTTGGGTTGGAAGGGACCTTAAAGCTCATCCAGTTCCAACCCCTCTGCCATCAGCAGGGACACCTTCCACTAGACCAGGTTGCTCAAAACCTCATCCAGCCTGGCCTTCAACACTTCCAGGGAGGAGCAGCCACAGCTTCTCTGGGCAACCTGGGCCAGTGTCTGACCACCCTCACAGCAAAGAATTTCTTCCTCAGATTTCACCTCAGTCTCCCCTCTGACACTTTCAAGCCATTTCCCCCTGTTCTGTCACTCCCTGCCCTTGTCCAAAGTCCCTCCCCAGATTTCCTGGAGCCCCTTCAGGTACTGGGAGGTGCTATAAGATCTCCCTGGAGCCTTCTCTTCTCCAGGCTGAACAGCCCCAACTCTCTCAGCCTGTCCTCACAGCAGAGCTGCTCCAGCCCTCGCATCATCCTCGTGGCCCTTCTCTGGACTCGTTCTAACAGGTCCATGTCTTTCTTGTGTTGGGGGCTCCAGAACTGGACACAGCACCGATTTTGGTACAGGAGCAGATAACAACTTGAGAGCTTTTGGTTATCCAGATGTGCAAACACCAAAAGTTCACCTCACTCCAGCATTAGTCTTTGCAATCAGTGAAAATAAATAACAAGTAATTTAAAGAACTCTGGTAACGTGTAGAATGAGATTTTTACTTTTCAGTGTGGCAGGGACCTTCTGAGACTCTAAGATGACTTATGTATCACTTTCTCTTTGTTTTACTTGAAAAGTTAAGGGTAGTTTCCCAGCTAGTTGTGTGCTGTAGCAATATCAGTGTGCGCGTTATCAGCATCAGGTACTTAGAAAAACAAGATAGGAGAGGCTGAAGGAGGCCCATGATTAATTAGCAGATGGATTAGGGGCTCTCAAAGCTAAGTGAATAATTGGGGTTCAGCTCCTGGTTATTGTTGTGCCCACCACCAGGCCCCTGAAGGCTGTCGGTGCAGGGTAAGCAGAGCATCGACCGGCTTCACTTCTGATGCCAAGGAAGAGAAATGACAATTATTTTATTTAAAGCCATTTTCTTGCTGTCTGTCTGGGTTTCTTATTTGCATTTTAGCTTTGGGAATGAAAGGAGCACCAGGTATTTCCTAGTTTTATGTGAAAACTCACAGAGGATCTGCAGAGGGCTGTTACTACCTGATGAGGGACCATGCCTGGATCTTCTTTTCAAAGCCAAGAACTAGTCACTGATGTTGGAAAATAAAATTGGGGGGGGGGGGGG
>NW_010331521.1:14256-21151 GCF_000700745.2 Antrostomus carolinensis
ATCTCACTCCCTGTCTTTTGTACCGTGGCTATTGTGGCAACTTGAATATTGTCATTTCAGTAGGTCTTCATAAGATCTTTCTGGCTACTGAGAACCCAATCTGAAGCGTAGTTTGTAACCTGAAATAAAAATCTTAAAGATACTTTTAAAAAAAAATAGATCTAAATAAAAAAAAACCTCTCTCATGCTTTGTGCATCATTAAGATGGAGAGGAAGGAAAATGCTACAAACCCATATGTCTTTTTTTTTTCCTTTGAAGGGCATATATATAGAGAGAGAGAGAGAGAGATATAAATAAATTGTGATTGTTCTTTTACTGAGTCATCAAGTAGCTTTGATGGAGTAGAATTGATGAGGGATACTTGGACTTTCAAGGACTGGAAGGAATGCAGAATCAGGCCCTTTTTGTTGTCTTTGAAGCCTTATTATTTTAGCACAGTCTGTATCTTATTGCATCATGTTTTAAGAGGCGGTCTGCATCCTTATGTAGTAGCATCTTTAATTTAGCAACAGATGTGCATATGCCGTTACGGTACATTTTGTTCACTCATATAATAGCAAGTTCCTCAAAATCATTCCCGGTTCTTCAACATGAGAATCCTCCAGCACGTTATTCTCCTCTTCTGTATGGTGAGCAGCAGAAGAGCTCTTTATTTGCCGTCAGCAGGTGCTAAGGTGGGAGTGCCAGCTCTCCATGGAGCACATTTAACCTGCTGTGTTACTGTTTTCTCTGCCAGGCTGCAGCACCCAGTGGGTGCACTTGCCCCAAGCAGTTTTTTGAGGGAAGGCATCAGGTAGGCAGTGGAGGGGCAAGACTTTGGTCCTTAAGTTCCTAAGCAGGAAACAAGCGAGTCACCTAGAGAAAAAATTGCTTATTGCCACCCATGGCATCATCCAGTCACTCCTGCACAGAGACCTTAATAAATAAATATTGCTGAACGCTCTACGGCAGCAAAATCATAATAAATAGTAAAAGTATTAAACCTAATTAACAATGGTTTTGTAGCAAGAGTCCTGCCCTCGCTGTTTTGAGGGTGCTGAGGGTCCAGACTGTTGGGAGCCTGGCACTGAGGTTGGATTTACAGCCAAGGTAGATCTTCTAGAAATTGGGGAAAAGCCTTTTTTTTTTCTCCCCAGCATCCTGTTTCTCATGCAATGGCAGAGTGTTTAATGGAGCAGGAGAAATCTGAACCCTGGACACTCAGAAACTGTATGATTTCTTTTCCCAAGTGTAAGGGTTTCCATCCCTCAGTCATTAAAAAAGAAAAAAAACAACCAAAAAACACCTATTTTTTATTTTGGCTAATGAAAATCTATGTCTGTTCTCACTACCCGTATTAATGTTTAATCCATTTTTGGTTCCTGCTGGGCTGTTGGGCTTAATGATGTCTTGACACTGTGAGTTCCCCGTGTTGCTTTATTGTTGTTTAAAATAAAACATCCAAAAAAAAGGATCTCAAGAAGGATCTCATGTTGTCTGTCCTTTCCCTTCCCTCCCCTGTGCTTCCCTCCCCTGCTGTTGTACCAGGGCTTTAGAGAGAGGAGAAGGTGATGGGGGCTGAGCAGAGCATCCCACTTAAGGACGTGCTGCCGGCGTGGGGATGACACAGTGTTCTCCAAGTGTTCCTCCTGCATTGTACGTCTCCTTTGTCCTCTTCCCTCCCCTGTCATTATCTCTGTGTGTCTCCTTCTTTCTTTTCTCCGCGGTTCCTTTCTTGCGCCAAACTCCGCTTCTCAGCCCCTCCTGCCCTTCCCGCGGCAGCTGCCGACGTCTGAAATGCTCAGCGGTGGAAATGGCCAGCTAGTTCAGAATAGTTAACACCCGGTGATGCTAAGGCAGGGCTTAAACAGTTCACAGCTCTTGGGGGCTGTTCTTTGTGTTCAAATCTCAATTCAAGTGAGATTGAGCTTTGGAAAATGGACCTTGATGCAAAAGAAGCAGGGTGAGCTGCCCTCGGTGTCTGCAGATTCTGACTTCATGATTGTGGACTGCTTGAGCATCCTGGTCTGCGTCCAGCTGAGAGGACTGATGTCCTGCAGGAATCACAAGTACAAAACCTTCTCTGGGAACCTCTCCTTTCCCGAGAGCCTGGGAAATGTCCAACTGTATCATCAAAACGTTCGGACTGGGTTTTCCCTTGCTTAAATAAAGAGTTGTACATGTGGAAACTCAGCCTGAGGTGTGAGGAAGGATGGAAATTTTCCTTTGCTGTTTGGAGCTGTCACAGTTTGTGGAGCTCGGAGTTTTCCGTAGGAGGGGATCTCCGTTTTGTTGATGCCATTTTTTGTAGAGGGTAGGAAGTGTAGTTGGAAATTGTGAGCAACGGGTTTCTGACTCCACTAAGGGTCTGGGAGTTTGCGTGTGCTTCAGACACTGGAACAGGTTGCCCAAGGAAGTTGTGGATGCCCCCTCCCTGGAAGTGTTCATGGCCAGGTTGGATGAGGCTTTGAGCAACCTGGTCTAGTGGAAGGTGTCCCTGCTGAAGGTAGGGGGGCTGGAACTGGATGAGCTTTAAGGTCCCTTCCAACCCAAACCAGTCTGGGATTCTATGATTCTATGCTTGTATTTGAAGTTAAAGAGGAACCCCACTTAACCCAGGCCCGTGTATTCACTGGCAGAAGTGGTGCGTTCGTACCACTCGTTCATTCACACCTGGAAAGGCAGGAATCGTGGTTTTATCCCATCCTAGCCCATGAGGTGTGTTCTGGGCAGGACTCACAGGTGCTGTTTCATGATGCCAACCAAAGCTTGCAGCGCTGCAGTGGGGCTGTATGCTTGCATCAGCTTCAGCTCATCGCAATACGGGCTGTAGGGAGCACCGTTCTGCTTTTCCCAGGGCTCTGCATAGGGAGGGAATGTGGTGAGACACGGTTTTGTCCGGAGCTGTGGTGGTTTCACTTGGCTACAGCCAACACAGCGGGTCACTCACTCTCTGCACCCCCTAGGGAATAGGGGAGAGAATTGGAGGGTTAAGAGTAAGACTCCTAGCTTGAGATAAAAACAATTTAATAGTGGAAATAAAATAAAACTTAAAATAATAATGATATTAAATAATAATTATAATAATAATTATGCAAATGAGTGATACACAGTGCAGTTGATCACCACCTGCTGACCAAGACTGGTCAGTTCAGGGATAATGATCCCAGAGGAGCGACAATCCCAAAACCACAATCGTAGAAGAGCGAGAGCCCGAGCAAGAGCCAGAGAGCCCCAGAGAGAGAGACTCTCATTAATAAACTGAACACGACACGATATGATATGGAATATCCCACTGGCGTATCCTAATGCCAATCTAACTTACCAACTTTAGTATTCCTCACCTCCACTAGACTTTGAACCTGCAGACCAGCAAAACACAAAGTCCTTCAACTTCCAGTGACAACTGAAAACATTGGTACGTTCTCAGTGTTGTTCTCATAACAGATCCCAGCTGAAACCAAACCCCAGCACTATGTTAGCTACTAAAAAGAAGCTAGCTCTGTCACAGCTGAAAAGCAGGACAGGAGCGCTGGGAAGAGGGGCTCTTAGTCAGCTGCCGAGTGTCACCGTGGTTTGATGGTGCTGCCTGCGATGGATGCTCTAAAATAGATGTTGCCCATGTTTGTGCTCCTGTACTTCCTACGTGTGCTGTGAAAAGATGCTAAAGCAGCGCTAGCTGAGGGAGAGCTCAGAAGACAACACGTTCACGTTCTTCGTGCAGTCACCTTTCTCTTACTTTTGTCTAACAGTGCATTTTATTTTGGAAAATCACCTTTTCTTTTTGTTTTCCATCGAAAGAAATGCTAATACAACTCTCTCTGTTCTCATTTTCTGGCTCATGGATTGTGGTACTTAACGGGTAGTATTAAGAAGCTATTTAAATTGTGTTACGTCAGGATTGGGGTTTGTTTTTTTTTTCCTAAAATGTTGCATTGAAGTACGTTCCTTCTTTAAATAAATAAATAACTGCTGGTCTATCATCGTGTCCGAGGGTTTTCAAGAAGATTTACATTTAGAAAGACACTGTTGAAGGCTAACAGGGCCATGCAATTACTGTATGTAAATCACTTCACTTGTTTCCTAATCTTGCTGGAGATGAAGTACAGTTTTGGTGCGTGCGCGCCTCTCTCTCAGATTTCTTTATACAATGAGGTTTTCTTGTATGTTAATTGCTGACCGTGATTTTTGTTCTGCCGAGCCTGATTGTATTTATTTTATTGTGAGGGGACATTTAGCCTTGCGATCGTTTTGAGATTGGGTTGGATGTAGAAATCATTACGGATAGATTGAAGTTGGGCGCGCAACTAATTGCGTTCTCCATCCCACAAATGGAAGAACTGCTTTCTTAATTACAGCTCCCTACAAAGGCTGGGGAGTATCTGCTTGATTCTGTGCCCTACACATCTGCTTTTCTCCATTTTCTCCATCCCTGCCAAATCCTACTCAGCAGCTCCTGCCACATTTTTAATAAGTCTTCTGAGTTGGGTTTTTATTCTTGGTTGATATCATCGTGGACACCTGTCAAACAGAGATGGAACAGTTAACATCATCAGGAAGGAGTTCATTCCTAGGTACTACGTTAAGCTGTGTGGGTTTCTGATAATATGAGCAGTAATTTTTATGACTGTTAATATTTTTTTTTGTAGAAGTTATCCTCCAGGGATTAATGCAGGGAATTGAGATGGGAGGAGAAAAGAACTTTAGTGGAAGCGTTGGTCCATCAGAAAATGCACTCTGTGAAAATTAAATGCGCTTTGCATGTTGATTTTTGTTTGGGGGGAAAGGCGGGAGGGGGGGGAAAGGAAAAAGAGTTGCAGCCTCAACACAATGAAACATTTGAGCACTTTCAGAACAAAATGTTAACTTTTTCTATCCTGACGTGACTCTTTTATAACCCAGTATTTCTCCCTGGAAGCAGAGTGGAATGTAGTAGAGGTAAAATTCACGTGTATGCTTTTAAATGTTGAGCATGGAGATGATGTAGCTACTCTGGCTTTAGCTACATGAACAGTTTAATTTTTGTTGTAAGAAATATTCTGACTGTAGCAAGCTTCTGCCTCTGGAATTGAAGTTTTCTGCTTCTTTTAGAATGTTGCATTAATTATTAACGTGAATGGGAATCAAGCTCTTTAGCATCCCTATGTTTAAAAAAAAAAAAATCAATTAATTATTGCTATAAATCTCAGAGATTATGCTGCAGTTGCGCTGCTGGGAAATTGGCCATTAACTACCAGGAAATCGCCTATCTTCCCTTAGTCAGGGTTCAGTTGTACCAACACAACCCTTTTCCTTTTATAAATTAACTATCGATGTGATGCATAATTGATAACCATTTATAATAATAACAATAATCTCCCATGAAACTGTCATCTCGGTACGCGGCAGCTTTGTTAGAGCCTTTACCCCTCACCTGCTCAGCCTCGCCTCCTGCGTTTGTTAACTGTGTTTTCTGGGAAGCTGTTGCTTCACTGGTGTGGTTTTAGGGGAGCTGTGAACTGGTGCAGAGGAATCAAAGGCAAGGTAGAAAATCCTGACCAGACTATGTGAGTCTGAAGAACCTGAGGTGTTTGGAGAGGATGGGTTAAGTGTTGCTATCGCTGCTCTACAGAAGGGGAAGCAGAAGTCAAGGTTACAGACGTTGCCCAAGGTCAGCTTTTGGACATCAGCCTGGATTTTCCTGGTTCGTGGTGTCTTCTACTTGTATATCCTATATTATATGAACCTGTTTTGGGTTTTTTTTTGTTGTTTTTGGTTTTTTTTAGTTTGTCGTGAAATAATTTGTTTGCAAATAAACGCAGTGTAAAAATTCACCTGCCACAGAGCAGCTGTTTGGGGGCCAGTTTGCATGAGTGCTACCAAGTTTGTGGTTATTGCTGGCTTTTCAGAATGTGTTTAAATTATTTTTTTTAACCCTTTCTAGTACTTTGTAGGCAGAGTGGTTGAGACTTTGCAGTGTGATACAGATGGCTACTCAGGAGAGGATTTCTTGCTGTGCTTGTGCTGTCTTCCTCTTCCCTTTCTGTCCTTGCAAGGCCTCCAAAAACAAGGTGGTGTTTTGCTTTGTTTCTAGAAATCACAGATTTCCACTAATCCTACTTTTTTTGGCACCTTTAAGTAAGCTTAAAAGGGAGGTGGGCAGCTTGGGGTGCAGGAGCCTCTTGAGCAGGATGTCTTTGAAGGTTTTGTAGCTTGGATCAGGGTCGTCTGTCTTCACCTTAAGATATAAAAGAGGATATTGAGTCAGTGGTAGTATAGCATAACTCAGTAAAAAATGAGTGTATGTAGTGTGGAATTGTTTGAATTCAATGGTCAGCGTGAGGTCTCTTCTTCTATGTCTTGATTCATGAATACTGTTGTGGAACTTGCTTTGAAAAGCTCATACCTGGATTTTACAATGAAGCTGTTGGGTAAAAGTGCCATAAATGGCACGTTCAGGGTCTGCAGCCTGGGCTCAGGTCAGAGCTCTCAGGGATTAAACAAACCTTCAGCTTTCTGTAGGAACAAAAGCATCAGACCTGAGAGGATCTCTTCAGGGTCTTCCTCTGTCTCACCAAAATACAGAAAAGCCTGCAGCTGTTGTCCCTTTGCAGAGCATTTCTTATGAATCAGCCACACATACCACTTCATGGATTGCTTTATTTCATCAGCATTGAAAAGTGTGTATGCTAGAAACGACAGCTCTGGTACTCAAAGTTTAATGTTAGCCCTTCAAGTATGAAGGTAAGGACAGGCTTTGGTGACAGCTGGAATCCGTATCAAGGTCTAGTTGCAAATCCAAGGTCTATTGATGAGTTTTACAGGGCAAGGCTTAAATAAGACATGGAAGTGGTTTGTGTGTGTGTCTGTGTGTGAAAGTACTGGAAGAGCAAAGGCTGCTTTCCCTTTTTTATATATAATTTATATTATATATTA
>NW_010331522.1:0-282 GCF_000700745.2 Antrostomus carolinensis
GATGGGATGGGATGGGATGGGATGGGATGGTTGAAGAGCCCCTCTGAGGCGCATTCAAGTGGGATGTCTCCATCCATTACTGATGTTTTGAGGTTCCAAGTGTGGGTGAGCCCCTGCTCCCTCCTGGCCAGCAGACACACATCCCAGGGCAGGTTATTCCCACTGGCTTGTGCAGCTGGGAGCACTGGGGCTGAGCTCAGCTCTCCTGGGCTCTGGGGGTCTCACCAGCCTGGGGGGCTGTTGGCAGTGTCCCCACCCTGCTGTGGAGGCAGGAGGGGATAG
>NW_010331522.1:353-629 GCF_000700745.2 Antrostomus carolinensis
CCACAAAAGTTTCCTCTCCCCCTTCCTCCCATCCTCATCCTCTCTGCCCATACCAGGCTGGCATGGTGGGTCTCCCACTCTCCAGGGGCTACCATGGGCCCTGTCCCACCACAGAGAACTTCTCCTCGTGTGACTCAACTGCTGCTGCTTCCCCCGATGGAGTCCCCCTCTGTGGCTGAGTGTCACCCGTTGACGCAAATCCTCCCACCCCCCAACGCTGGGTGCCACATTTAGAAAGGTTTTATCTCCAATGTCAGGGAGGAATCAGCCGCCCCC
>NW_010331522.1:674-896 GCF_000700745.2 Antrostomus carolinensis
GGGACAGGCATGTGAGCTCCAGTGCGTGGGGTGCTGTGGGGAGGAGGCACCCAGCTGTGGAGCAGAGGTGCTGGGGCTGGTGGAGAGCTGCTGTGGATAAATCCTTCTGATAGCAGAGGAAAAGTCCACACAGCACCCAACTCCAACACCTGCACAGGGAGGACCATGATGGTGGGGCTGGATGTGAGTGTGGGTGCAGTACCTGAAGGGGCTCCAGGAAGG
>NW_010331523.1:0-12633 GCF_000700745.2 Antrostomus carolinensis
TATTTTATTTTATTTTAATTTTTTTTTTTTTTAGGAGAAGAAGAAATAGTTCTTTTGGAACAACAGAATGTGCTGTTAAGGAACTTTTGTATCAGAACACATTTCTATAATTCCTCAGTAATAACAATTTATAGCATGAAGTATTTTTTTATCTTCTCTTGCCTGCTAGGATTCTGAGCTCTTGGCTGTCTTCCTAACAGCAAGTCTTATGCCTAGAGAGGAGGTAACTGTTTTGTTGGGTGGTGTAAGACAACACTAAGTCAGTGGCTCTCTGTGCTCAGGAGTTGGGTAGTATTTCATGTTTTAAGTGAGCTTGAAAAGGTCGTTGTAATAATAGTTACGATATGGCTTTGAAGGGCAATGCATGAATCATTTTTCTAGAAAAGTTTTCAATTTGTATTTGACTTAATTACATTACATAAGCTTATACTGGAGTTGGTGCCCCTTTAATGCTGTGAGAGGCACAATTAAAAACATGACCGTACCATAGAGATTTGTGTTTACATTGCCTCTGAATCTCTCCTTTTTCCTTGTAACAAGAGAAAACATTGCATGAATTATGGCTTGAATACAGTCTCTTCTGTTTTCAAGACTGCCACTGCCATGGGGACAGACAATCAGACAGGCAAGTGTCTGTTCCAAATGGTCTGGAGGGAACTGGAGGATTCATTTGCTGCTTTCTCACTTCTAGTGTGAATCAGACATCCAGAGATTCCATTAAGCTTTCATCTTACTGTCATGGTTACTGTCCTAGTCCTGTGAATTATTTGTCTCTAGGATAAGACTTTAAAAAAAAATAAATTCTTAAGAGGTATGAGGCTAGTTAGGAGGGGGTTCCACACGTCCCATTGATGAGGAAAAACTTTTCTCTAGCAAGAGCTTTGAAAACATCTTTATTCCAGGGATATTTTCTTGATCCAGTTTATTTATAGAAAGAAAGTGGAAGCATAAGTGTTATACATTTTTTGCTTTCGTTGTAGCAGTTATCTGAATATAGGTATATAGAACATCTACAGATGATTTGTTGTTTGCTGGAGCCTCACTGGGTAAATCCACAGCGATAATCTTCAAAGATCAGTTATTAATCTTCTCACCTGTAACATTACTACTGTCATATCAGTTGCAGAACGCATTTTTTGTGTTGTATAAATTGCTATTTACCTAGTGCCTCGTTTCTAGTACCATCTTATTCTTATGTAATGTTTTTAAAATACCAGTATTATTTACAATATTGGTCTTCTTTCAGCCTTGGGAATCTGTATAGAGAAGTGCACTGTGAAATACCCCATTATGCCAAAGGATTTACAAATTGTTTGTGTTTGCTCCTCTACCTGGAAATTGAACTTAAAATATGTTTCTAAACTTTGGGGGTTTTTGGTACCTATTGAGACATGTGCTAGACACAATATCCATACAATATAACCTCAGAATCTTCCCCAGATAACTAAGCAGATAAGTTTAGAACTTGAAAACTCTTATTTCTCTGTGGAGGAGGTAAAGCAAATATTTTTTTTTTCTTTACTTTGTCCTACATGTATTATAAGCCTGGCTTGAAGGGACAGTGCTTGACTCTTATTGATCTCTACATTGATCTTAACATCCAGCTGGTGCTTTTATAGTAGAAATAAAGAGATAGACTGTGTATCAAACAGTGATATTGATCTAGAGATGAAAGCTTAGAATCAAAGCTGATAGGAATGTTATATAGATGCTATACTATGAGGCTGATACAGCAAATGCTCGGGCTGCTTAACGTTAAGGAAAAATGTTAGAATACTACAGCACGTTAAAACTAACTTTTTTTTTTTTTTTTTACAGCACTTCTGGCAAACCAAATTTCATATAGAAATCTGTGTGCCTAGTAGTAGCTTAGTCAAGATGAATAGCATGTGAGATTTCAACTAGCAAATCTCCAGTTAAAAATTAAGTTCCACCAAAAAGAGAGATGCTTTTCATGAGTAGCAGCAAACTGTTCTTTGAGCATGATTTTTAAACATTACCTTGTCATATATTCAATTAGCTCTACAGTTAAAAGCCTAGTAGTTTTCAGGAGCTATAGGGAAATAAATTCCATCTGAATTCTCATTTATTGAACTGGTATCGAAAATCATTAGGCCTACTAAACCTTAAAAACCCAAGGTAGAAGTAGAAGTGATGGCAAGTTAGAGGCTCTGTGGAAATCTTCAGATAAATGTTTTCAAGTTAATCTTAGTGTGAGAATGGCAGACATAGTGAAAAAGCTCCATTAGGAATGAAATGAGAATAGTTCTTAGGGTGACTTTTATGTTTACAGTCCCATGTGGGTCTCTATTCTTACAAAACATAAGCCACAGGCCGAAGTAGGAAGTTCAGACATTCAGTTATAGGGTGGGAAGAAGTGTTTCCACTTTAGAAACTGCTCATTATGGTTTGCTCATACTTCAAAAACAAAATTGTAACTCTTCTAATACGCAGAACAAATCTGAGTGTTTTGGAATAGTTTTACTGTCGTTTACCAGACGTTGTCTGGTCTTAAGAATTGTGATTAAGAAAACTATAGTTTTAAGACTTTCATTAAAAGGTGAACGTGGACAGTGTAAGACAGCAACGTACTGCTGAAGAGTCTCTCTTCTGTGATCCAAATGCAGTTATGTGAAAACAAAGTAATCAGTGTCCAGAGGAAGACACAATGATACATTTTTTTTTCCTTTTTCCTTTTTTTTTTTTTTTTTTGAGATTCTTGGCAGAAGGTATTGGAATTGAAAGCAAAAGTTGAATGTGCCATTCAAGGCTACCTTCAATTTCCTTGCATAAGAAAAACTTAGAGACTGTTTTATATAAGAAGGAGGAACAAAGAAGTCTGGTGTGTACGTTCAGCTGTAGATCTTAAGCAAAAGTAAAGATTCATGCTGAGTCTAATGATTGTGTACCTATTTCATGTATTATGAAAAGACGAGTTAAAGCTGGGAGTGGTTGTGGTGCTTTTTGGTGTCCACCATTCTGTGGTATTTGTTTGAGGTGAGATGTCCAAACTCTTCAGTTTGATTGTCTTTACAAGAGATATACAATGACCAGGAAAAAGTAGTTTCTGGTTTTTTTCCTTCACATTTTTACCATTTTGTTTTCTTTGGTTTGCTTAGTTTCTCTAGGCTATAGTTAATTTCAAGCTTGGTTCTTGATCTTGCAGGTTGTTGTGCTTTGCTTTCCCAGTTTATCTGAGCCTTTTTCCCTGTTCAGGTGTCCATGTGTCTTATTTTCTCAGTGCAAGACCCAGTAGACAGTAATTTTACCTGAAGAAAGGACCCAATGGTAACCATTTAAGTTGATCCATTGCACGGGCTTCTGCTGTAAACCCTGGACTCCACTAAGGGTAGTTTTCAGGAGTTACCTCACTTTTGTATCTTCATGCCCACCTCAAAGTGAGAATTCTGTTCTTGAGGAGCAAAGTCTACTTGTTGCTTGTTAGTTCTGGGAGTGTGCCCTCAGAGCCTTATGTGCTTAGCAAGTTGTAAAGATTCAAGGAAATGTCTTGGTCATTTTATGTGTCTCTACCACGTAATGTCCATTTCCTGCTGTGCGACAGTCATGGTAGGAATTCTGGTTGGGAGAAGGTTTAGGGCAAACAATCACTGAACATCTGGAACTGACAGAGTGACTGAAGAAAGTGACTGAAGAAAGTAAAAGGAAGAGTTGAAGTATTATATTAGTCTCTGAATGGTTTATTTGACATTATCTCGGAGGTTTTCTTTCATCTGGAGGTGCTCTTAAAAGCATACTCTTTTCTACAATCATTGTTCTCCGTTAGATTTGACTGATGGCTTGCAGTCTTATTTGGAGGAGTATTAGAGCTAAAATTGGGACAGTGCAACTGTAAAGGTAGCAGAAGGTAAGTAAATTTAGAGACTTCCCATTCCAAGCCCTGATCAAACAATCTAAGCAGTGAGCTGTAATTTGACAATGACTGTGCCATAACATAAAATGTTTTGTATAGAAGCAACAGTAATTTCGCTGGTAGGAGGATTTTGTGAGTCCTTGTTCTTACCAAATGTTAAAATACCTCCAAGGAGGTGGGCTGCAGCAAACAGCAGTGAAGATGTAGTGTAGATAGTTACAGATGATGGTCTCACTTCAATTTTCTGAGTGTAACAGCCATTAAGGGTGAGAATCTTTAGAAGCTTATAAACAAAATAGCCTTTCCTGGTTTTGGAAAAAGCTAAAAAAGAGGGTTTTTTGTGAGAACAGTTGCAATTCATTGGACTGTGTAAGGCAAAGAACTTCCAGTCAGTTCTTTTTTTTTCTGTCAGCTTCAGACTTGGGCTGGAAGAAGCCAGGATGGGAATGGGTGAATCCAAGATATGAAAGAGAATTCTCTCTGGAAATGAGAAAAACAGATAATCTTGTGGTATGAAATAAAAACTGTTTTAAAGATGCATTAGCAAGTGGACTCACCATCAAGAATTGCAGAATGTTAAGTTACGTGCTTGCAATAACCATGCACATACGCTGTTGTAGCTATAGGTAATATGACACTGTTGACTTTAACTGATCTCATGCAATTTTCTGCTCTTTGCTACTAGCACACAGGAAAATAGAAACTCATATATTGTAGGATACTAGCTGTGAACTAAGGTTTTGTTTTTAAATACAGATTTTTAATGAAATCTCTAATGAAAATATATGCCCTATTATACATTACTTGTTAAATTCTGTGTTTTCACTGATCTCTGGAAGAAGGGGTTTTTTTGCTCTAAGAGACTAGATGTCAGGTATCAGATCATAGGAAAAAAGGCTTCCCGTGCATAGAAGATAAATCCCACGCTCATATATAGGGCATTTTGCTGTGCTGGTGTGGTTAGAGTGGGAAAAGTAATGGTCCTGTTTCTTGAGTATTTTCACTTCAGTTTATCACAAGGTTATGAAGAGTGGCTTTACAATATCTCTGCAGCTACTGTAACAAGAAAAGTTGTGTGTTCCAGCTCTCAGGCTAAAAGGAAAATACTCCACGTGGAAAAGATATGTCAATGCGATTGTTAGTATTTAGATTAAGAACAATAAAAATGAAAATCGAGCTGCATTTCACTAAAGGAAAGAAAAAAAAATCATCCATAATTATACTGAAGCTGAAACAATACTTTCAGACTAGCCTGTAGACAGTAGACACTATTGTAAAATACACCATTTTTGGTGTGTTTGATTATGTAACTATCAAGTCACAATTTGGGAACTCCAGCTTGCAAACTAACTTAAAATGTTGATTACTGAACATTTGTATCTTATGGAATACTTCCTCTCCTCCTTTGTTTTTTTAAAAAGTGGTTATCTATACATATGCCCTGAAACATATAGCAGTGATTTTTTGAGTGGCTTGCATTGATAGCTTCAGTCATTTGCTGGACTGTGATGAGCAGAAGCAGACAGTAATGCTGCAGTTGTCTCCCAGCTTTTTCCTAGCAAGTAGTGTTTGATCCTGAAGATGTGCAGTGGTGATGCTGTGAAACCGTAATCCCCAAAGCAGGAATTGACTAAACAGGAGGAAGGCTGGTACTTCATGATCTTCATTTAGTGTAGAAGACAAATTTGTTCTGTGAGTGTTAAACAGCAGTACTGGGCTGGGAATGCTTATAGGTGAAATTAGGGTCTTAAATATGTATACCTGTTGACCAAAACTGATGTATCATTGTAAACAAAATAAATTAATGTACTTAATTTAGGCCTGAACTCTTGTTCAGCTAAGCAGATGATGTGTAAGGTTTCAGCTGTCTGCTACTATGGTGTAGCAGTGGAACAGCATTGTTGTAATAATCGAGAAAGCATAATAATAATTGCTTAGGGTGAGAGGTCAAAGGCAAGAAAAGCTCTAGAAGAAGCTTTATTGCAGTGGTCCTTTTCCTTTCATGACATAATCTTAATAGAGCTAGATCCTTTTCTGATTTCGCGTGAAAATAAAGTGCTGCTTATAATTTTATCATGTATAATTTTGTAAAGTTTGATGTAAAAAAAAAAAAAAAAAAAGATGTAGTTGCTCTTCGTATGAAACGGTTTTCCTCATGGTGCCATAAGTCAAATTAACAAACTGAAGTCTACCTGTTGTGCAGTAGAAAATTTTTATTGTACTATATTTAATGAACTTTTTCAGTACATGCGAGATGACTGAATTGCAGGTGTGGTTACCTTATGACCTTTCCTGTCTTAGGTGACTGCTATAGAAAACTTGAGAGATGATTCTAATGTAGGAAATTAGATCCAAAATCATTTCAGTGAGAGGGCTATCAAGCTGTCTTTATGTAGTGCCTCATGTAATTGTGTTCAAGACAGGAAGTTAAGTGCTATAAATATTAATTTTACTTGATATCAAGATTTGAAGAGGTGGATTGTTTATGCTGTATCCTTTGGTTGTGCACAAATCTAGCAGCTAGATTTCCTCTTTTATTTCTCTCCAGTTTTTTGGGGAAAGTATTCCTTATCGAGAGGAAATGCTGTTGATAATTGGAATATCCAGGTCACTGTAAGTTCAAGTATTTCTCATTATTTTAAGTGCCATTCTCCAGTTCTGATAGTTTAAAATATATCTTGTACCTTTCTAACAGGAATTGAAAGCTTGTTGGTTTTTAAAAAGATAATATCAAATAAATAGATGATTTATTTATTTATCTACTTGTTTTTGAAAAGGGCTTCTGCACTTTCAGGTCACTGACACTATTATTTTTTTTGGCAAGTAGGAAATATGTTCAGATACAGCAATGACACTTTTTTTGTAGAAGAGGGATCTGAAGCACATAAAATATTTACTTTATTGTCCTTGCATTTGATTTTTAAAAGACTAATTGTTTTTCTTAGAATAATGAAATCTTCTATGTGCATTTGGTTGAAAGAATACTTCAATGTCTTTACAGGAGCTGTATTTTGTCAGAAAGACTGATAGGGATTGCAGGTGGGACTTTAGAAATTAAAATTTCTAAAAATGATATGAATCAATTCTCTTGGAAACAATATAATCTTATAAGATGAGGGCTAGCTGAAAGACTTGGCTTAAGCAGTGGGCTCCAGGTGCACTAGTAACAAGAGAAATACAAACTCTGTCCAGGCTGTACCAGGCTGTTTGTAGGAACCTGTGAGAGCATTCTGGGTGTCCCTCTGGCTGCCTTTTCCAGGGCTAGGAAGACTCAGAGAAGAAAGATGCTTTTACTTTGTCTTAAGCAATTGATTAAACAGAAGATGACATTCAAGCTGTTGCAACATAATAGGTAGCTGGAGTTGTTTATCTGGTGCTAAACTGTGGAGCAAATCCCTTCAGGTGAGTTGAGATTGGCAGTTTTAATGTCTAGTTTAGGGAAAGTTAGCCAGTTGATGGGGCTGGGACCTATGGAGACAAGGAAGGAGTGAGCAACTGCATTGTGTAGGATACTGCAGCACAATTTCCAGAGTTTTTATCATTTGGTTAAAATTTCTTTCATCTCTCTATAGCATAGCTAACTAGGCTGTGCTTTGCAGCTTTCCTTTAGTCCTATAGTCTCCATGAAAATAAAGAGTATGTTTTCGGTTGTTCTAACTCCTAATATTTACTTTGAAAATTAGAATAGATCTGCTTAGCTCTGAGCACATCTGGAAGTTATCTGAATGTGAAAAGTGCTGTGAGAGAGACCATTTACTGAACACCTTTTTTTCTGACCTAAAGTTTTAATTTCATATGTTTGGGAATTTATTCTCTCTGTTATGGTTGTATTTTGTCTTACTAAAAATCAAGTGTTTTCTTCTTTTCAGAAGAAACTACCTTAACCACTGTCTCTGTCTTTTTAGCAAATTCATTAAAAACCAGCAGCTCTCCTGGTTTGCTGAATACCTGATAGAGGTGAAGAGGCATTAGAGACCTGGGCTTTTGTTTGTTCTTTACAATGGATAAGTGTTTGAAATGATGGCATAGACTTGAAGTTACTTGGATAAAGCTGGGTTTACTTTCTGGTGTTTGACTAAAATGGTGTGTGGAGGATGACTTTGTGAGAGAAATCACCTGTGTCAGCTTCTTGGAGGCCTCATAGTGCAAAAGTTTTGTGGGTTAAAACTACACTTGCAAGTGTATTCTCCTGTGGCAAGGTAGAGACTCAAACTGAAGAAAAGAAAAAGCTGTAAGACCAAATGTAGATACTTTGGGCTAAGAATAGGAAATGAGAGAATTGGTGAAAAATGAAGGGTGTAGGAGAGAGAAAAAAAAAAAGAGACACAGCATCTAGAAATAGAAAATGAAAGTATTTGGATCCCTGTTGTTTAATAAGAGGTTGCCAAAAACTCAGCATAACTTCTGAGAAAGTATACTTGGAAATTTTTCTCCCTTTCTGTGGGGTAAAAATCATAAGTATAACTAACCATAAAGAATGTGAAGATGTGCTAGAGATGGGTGAGGTACATAGCTCTGCAGTGGTGTAAGTGGAGAGTCAGCCGACCTTGTTAGACTGCCAGACCTCACATGTATATGTGCATTCTTTGTAAATATCTGAAACTTCATCTGTATAGCTACTGTACACAAGTTCTGACAAGAGTATTTTTATCTGTTCTAGCTCTCTGCAGTGTAAGTTATTTACTGTATAAATAAAGCCATGTTTTACTGATGTGGACCGTGCATTTACTGTTCTGTGTGACTAAGCACTCTCTAGTGATAGTAGAGTTCCAGCAATGAAATTGCATTTGTCTGCTTATTGGAAAATAGTCTACTAGCATTTGCAAACAAATCTTTCTGTGGCATGTAGTCTTCAAGGATTAAATTCTGAGTTCACTTGTGGTAAATGCAATTTGATGGTCATTTGAAGTCGCTCAGAGATCTAAGAATGAGTATAAGAGAAAACAAGTACTGCTTCACTTGGGGTTTGGATTTTTAAAAAATATTAGTAACATATCATAGGGTGAGGGTTTTGTGGCTTTTTAATTAAAAAATTATATTTATGTTCTGTATTGGCTAATAATTCCTTTTTGACAGTTGTATGAAAGTTAAAAATCATGCCAAAAAAACCTCCCAACAAGTGGAGAAGTAAAAAAAGGTTTGATTCATACATTTTTGCAATGTTCACGTAACCCATAAAGAACCCAGGCAAGTTGCTGTAGAGACCAAACTTAAATTTGCAGCTAACACCACGTATCTCAGATTGTATGTGGAGTACACAAAAATTACTTAAAACATTAACAAAGAGGAGGTATAAGTTTTGATGACGAATCCTCATTGAGCATGTTTGGAGGTCTGTGAGTACTCCTGATGAGCTCTGAGAGGCTGTGAATAGTTAATTATTCAGCACCGAGTTCTGAAGTTCAAAACTCTAAGCACTTTCAGCAACAGATTGGTCATGTGAAGTCTCATTACACAGTCGTCTTTTGCAATGCTGCTCTGGACCTTGTTTGCTCTTCATTGTAAGTGACTTTAAACTTTATTTTCCCAAGAAAGAAGTGTGTTTCTAATTGTGGTACGCTAGATATTTTGTTTTAATTCTGTAGGACAATGATGGAAGTTAATTTATTTGGTAGTTTAAAGTAAACAAACTTTGGTACAGCTCCAGAATCTAAATTGCAAGCATATTTTGGAACCTTTGTGTATTAAGTTTTAGATGTATTTTAACTTTCTGTGAATGTGGCTCTATTCAAGCTTTTTAAAATAATGTTCATAAGAAATTAAAAAGTTCTCATGAGGTAATACATCTCCACAGTGTGTTTGGTTTTGTTTGTAATGGTGAAATTCTTAATAATATTGTCTTTTCCTTGTGACCATCTTACTGAATTGTGGAAAGTTATTTGAATAAAAGGGGCTACTAGGCTATATGCCCTCCCCTCAGAATTTACTGTAAAATATATATATATTTTGAGATGTAGAGAATTTTCCTTTTATACCACTTGATCACTCTTTGCATTCAAGAGAACACTGGGTTGCCACTAAGATGAGAAAGGATAGTGAGAAAGTTAAAATAGGAAATCAGCATAGGTGAAGGGAAAATATGAAAGCATAGTGTGACTGAAATGTCAAGAAATATTACAACATAATAGTATTAATTATACTGCTATTTTATGGCTGTATAGAAGTAAATAAACTAGAGCTGGTAGGATTTGTTTGAATGAGTTTGATAATCAAAAGAAAAATTTGAGGAAGAAAAGTGATTATTCCCTCACCTATCTATCCTATGTATTAACTGTACCTTCAGTGCAATTTGGCTTCATAATGCGTACTACAGTATTTCTGTTTATACTAATCCAGTAAATCAGTTTGGAGGATGCAAAAATATGGTTCTTTGTGAACCCCAAAGGGAGAAAAGAAGTAATTAATTTACTCTTTTTAATGTATATTAAAAAACTCTTTTTGAGCTTGATGTTTATTGGGCTGCTTTTTTTTTTTTTTTTTAATATGATAGATATCTTAGCCTTTTGTATCTTCTTTCACCACTGATTGTATGTTTATAATATTCTCTCATCCCTTCCTTGCACATGTAATTTAAACAGTCTGAGTGAAAATAATTATGTGGTTCATTCCTGTTCTGAGACTGGTTGGTTTGCCAGTATGGAATCATATATATAAATACATATTTGACTTTTAATTTTTATCCATTTGTTTCAGAAGAAAATCTAAAGCACCGCCACCTCCATCTGAAACAAAACCTCTTACTGTTTCTCCATTTGATGACACAGAATCAGTCAACCTCATCATGGAACAGAAAGAGAATGTAATCGATAAAGACATTGAACTATCAGTGGTCCTGCCAGGAGATGTGATCAAGTATACTACAGTTAATGGGAGGTAAGTTACACAAAATTACATTTTTGTTTAACTTTCTTTTCTTGCTGTCGTTTACTTTAACCTTTATCTAGGTTTTAATGACTCAGTAAAATACATGAGTTGTGTAAGCCTGAACATTTTTGAGTAGATGTGGAAACATATACTTTATGCATTTACCTACCTTTAGGGAAGACTGTTTTTTGGGATTCCAAAATTCTGTATGGCACCTATCAGGATGCGTAGCCATACTTGTTCTTTCTAGTCACTGCAGATCTCTAGAATAATACTGGTTTGTATGTGTCACTGAGTTTTCCCACATAAGATTTCCTAGTTAGACGTAAAGATGCATCCTATTTGAGTACAAAGTCTTGTGCTCAGCACTACTACCTATAGACTACTAGCAGTCCTGAAAAAAATTGTCATCACTTAAGACAAAATGTATAATGCTTCAAGGAATTATTTTCTGGCTACATCTTTGTAAATTTTTTTTTTTTTTTTTTTTTTTTTTTTAGAATGAAACATTTGCTTATGCTGGTTTTAATTTTAAATATGTGTTTCAGTCTGATAATGGGTAGTATAGGTTGTGCGTATAACTCTCAAGTCACCTTCAGTTCAGTAAGATCTGGGCATTGACTGGAGAGTTGACATCATACATCCTGGAAATTAAAATACTATATTAGTTATTATAGCAGGTCTACTAAGAAGGCTCCTATGCAAGGCCTTGTATGGATTCGAGCAATTAGGATGCCAGTTTGTTGCTTTCCTAAGCTGATGTAAAGAAACTATGTGTGTTTTGTGCTTGTGTTAGTGTATTGCCAGTGTCTTTGATACTGAAAGCAAGCAGACCAAGTCATTTATTTATTTACTTATTTAAAGCAGGTAATGTAAATGTGTAGTTACACATACTTCACTTCTTAATGAGGTAAAGACTTTTGTGGCTTGAGTCTGTTTGCTTGCTTTGTCATTTGCTAGAGTTCATGAGATCGTTGCTTAGACATCAAATAGCAGCTTGTTCAACAGAGCTGCTGTGGATGAACTTTCATGGATTTCTTTTTTTCTCCCTTCAACTCCATGTGATTTTCAGGATAACTTAAATCTGAGGTTATATTCCTCAGAAGAAATTTTATTAAATAATTGGTGACTACTATGATGCTTTATGATCTTGCTAGTGTGTTTACAGCAAGGAATATTGCTGTCTGTAAATATGGTACCTTCCTCTGTTTTTAAAATTTCTTAAAGATGAGGCCCTGTGTGTAGACTGTCAGACACTTCTCTTTCTTCTTTTCACTCCCATTGTCCATACTTAGGAGTACCATGTGCCCTCTATCTTGCTTTGCTGGGAACAAAGCGCCAAAAAGGAATGTTGCATATATCTTCACTTGGTTGAATTACACTGTGTATAATTACTCAGTGTTAAGACCAGCCTCACAGGAGGCACACACATTTCCCATCAGTTTCATTATCCCACTGTTACTTGATTTTAAAAAACAAACAAACAAACAAAAAACCCCTTAGTAACTGTTATGTAAAGCCATGTGCTCAGATGCTGTTGTCCACTAGAAGAAACTTCTTTACTGTTCTGAGATGAAGTTGGGTTGGTGTCCTGGTTTTGCTAAGATAGGGTTAATTTTCTTCTTAGTAGCTAGAAAGCACTGTGTTTTGTTTTCAGTGGGGATTGTTATAAGAACGATGTTGATAACTACAAGGACACTGTGCTTGGGCAGTTTGCAAGAGCACAGGGCTAGGGGGGCTGGGGGAAAGAAAAGTGTAGTAGTTAGTAAAACCCAGAACTGACAGTTGGATATGCCAGTAAGATATTCCATATACGTCAGATATTCCAGTATGTCATGTTTAGTGTATTTACTGGGGCTGACCAGAAAGCGGGGGGGGGATTCTCTCGGGAATCGCCT
>NW_010331523.1:12926-14269 GCF_000700745.2 Antrostomus carolinensis
TGGCTGCTAACTACGTTAAACTGTCACAGTTGGTTTGCTCTCTGCTTTGGCATAGTGGATAGCAAGAGCTATGTAGAACAAAGCCAGATGTTACGTAGGTAAATAGTGAGTAGAAGTAGGCAGAAGAGGATCAGAATGAAATCCAAAAGGGGTTTTAGAGAAAAAGATTACAAGACAGAATAATTTTTGATCCTTGATTTGTTCTGTGAGCAACTAAAGCAAAAAACTGAGAGACTGAGAAAAGGAGAGAGGACTAAAATAGCTCATTCCTCATTCTGAAACTTCAGGCATTGGTGGATTCTCTTACTTGAGTCTAGATGCCAATTTGTATTTTGTAGTAGTTTGTGACAGTGATTCAGTTCCTCTGTTCAGAATCTGATGGTGGCATTTGTGCTCTCTTATCACCAGGGTTCCTGCAGGAGGGTCCAGGTAAACAGTTATTTAAAAACAAACAACCCCCAAAAACATGGTAAGAGCAATGAGTGGTAGGAAATGACAATACACCAGAGGAAGGAATGAGTGAAGTTTTTTTGTTGTTTGGGGTTTATTTGGTTTGGTGATTTTTTGTTTTGTTTTGTTTTAAACTGGAATGTTTTCCAGAATGAATTTTATGAATCTTCTCCATTGGTTCTGAATACAGCATAGGACTGAAGAATTTTCTGCAGCCAAAGAAGAAAAAAAATAACTCGAAGAACTATTTTATTTATCAGCCTGTTAATTTTAAGTTTGGTTTTGTTTTCCCACAATGAATACATTCAGAGTTTGAGAAAGTTTTCTTGAAATTGAAGAATTAGTTTTAGTTGTATTCATCAGTCAATTAACTTGGAGATTTCAGGGGCCAATATGATAGTGACATGCATTTTATTTGGAAAAGGTGTGTCAAACAGTTTTTCAGGGTAGCATGTTTAGGGCTTCAGTTTCTGATGCCTTTCAGAGAGACTGCAGCTTTGCTGAATTTGTTTTCTTAGAGTCCTTTGTGAGTTCCCATTTGATCCCTTCTTGAGTATTTTCAGTCATTAGGGTATTCTTAAACTGTTGGTTTACTCCATGTAGCTAGCTAGTGAATAACAAGCTTTGTGGTGTTGCCCTACTTTTCAAAACCTATTATACTTACATTTGTTAGTAACAAATTCTGGGGGTTTTGGTACTTTTTGTTGTTCTGCATGAAAACAAATGTCTTTTTCTCTTTAGAGAATAGCATTAGTAAATATTTTTGCAAGGAAGGCCATGGGGGCATAGGCTTAAGTATGATCTATAGAAAGCCAAACTGTGTGTAGGTTTCTTTTCTCTTTTTACCTTCCCCTGCCTCCTTCCCCTTTTTTCCCCTGTTCTCCCCCCCCCTC
>NW_010331524.1:0-964 GCF_000700745.2 Antrostomus carolinensis
CCTGTACCTCAAGCTTTTATAGAAATGGATCAGGCACCTGAGACTGTAACAGGAAATCACTTCCAAAGCAGTATCCTACACTGACAAAAAGCCCTCCCTTGCTAGTTTAAACCTCTCTAAAGTGGGACAATTTGCCAGTATAGTTCCAGGCTGGAGAGGAAGGGGAGGGGAAATGCCAGCTATTATTTTAACAGGATTCATTTTTGAAAAAGACTAAAGCAAACCTAAATTAACCAAGATAAATGTGTTTAATTACAGAGGAATTGTTGGAACAAAAGGGCTCCTTCCAAAGCATTTCCAGTGCTACAATGTCCACACACTTTCCCTTCAAGCCCCTCGCCTCTTTCTTTTAAGAAACGATGACTTCTTATTTCCTTGAAATTAAGCATTTCTGGACAGGTTCAACTTGGAACCTTGGAACCAATTCAAGACAGGTTCATTATAGCTCTGAAATGAGCCCAAAGAAAACAATGACAACTTTTACACCTGCAGCCGAGGGTACCTATACACGTGTAGGCGTGTGAGTATTTCACAGATGAGTGAAATGATGAGCTGACAGCTCACAGATGAGCTGACAAGCCAGCAGCCTGTTAAATGCCTCACACAAAATCAAGTGACAATAAGGAAGCGGACGGTCACCTCCAACCAACTTCCAACAGTGGTTTCGGCAGGGTAAGCAACCACACTCGCAACCCGGGCTCATGCTGGCAGTTTCAGCTTCTCTTTCTTTCCTGAGATGGGGGCCCTGCCCGAGTGACAGCAGCCGGGACCACAGAGCAAACGGCAGTGAGGGGCAGAACGTCACTTTCTAGAGGGGCCGCGACACCCCCAGGCCAAGAGGGCCGGTGCTTTCAGAGACACGGGCTGCAAAGGGCCGCTTTACGGGCAGCCCTCGGGGGCCACAATGGCTCAGCCCAGGCGCCGGGGAGCCCGCGGAGAACTTCTGCAAGTGCCCAAAGCGCCG
>NW_010331525.1:0-8050 GCF_000700745.2 Antrostomus carolinensis
GCAGCCAGCCGGCAAGGACTGACCGAGCCGCACTGCTGTGCCGTTAGCGCAGGGAAACACACAGCCACTGCAGGCTTTCTGTACCGCAAGGCAAAAGTTGGCTCTGTGTGCTCAATTCGCCATCCCCACTTCACTACCGAAGTAACAATCTATCTTTTTCTTTTTAGAAGCTTTGTCATATTGGATGTCAACGAATGCTGTAATTCTAATTAATTCTGCATTTACTAGTCAGGAGCTCAAAGGAAAAGTAGAGTTTTGACCCACTGTTATTGATAACTTTGAAGTGACATAGCTTTACAATTGTCACCTGGTTCTGCAGTCCCTGGGACTTGGTTCTGGAGTGTCTATCACATCTTCTGACATACTGAGCTGAATGTGTTTTATCTTCTGCTCCACTCCCATTTTCTATGGTGTTCTTTCATGAGGAATTTGACTTTTGGTTATCTGTTCGTGGAAAAAGCTGGCTTTTCACAAATGGCAACTGCATGTGACCGTATTATGCCATTATGTAGGAAAGAGCTATGTAACTTCTGAGGCAAAACTCTTTCTAACTTGGTTTGCCGTTTTTACCCCAATTCCTATTTCTATTTTTTATTTTGCTTCCTAGAACTAGAAAACATTGATGTAATAATTGATCAGAAATTATTATTTGCAACTCAACCGAAATCAATGTGTTAAAAATCCAGCTGCAGTATCTCTACAGACAGTTTAAGGATAGAAGCTCTAGGCTGTTGTAGATAAATTTAAAACAGAGAATGGTTTAAAGTGCTAAAACACTATGTTAGAGATATATTCGTTATCACTAACATTGTCTTTTCTTTGCTGCACTAAGTCAGCTGGAGGACACTGCCTATAACATATTTGGCTCCCAGAGAGAGACAGATGTATTAATTATATGTAGTTATACTAAATTACTAAATTTAATTTAATGGATTCTGCTATTCTCAAGAATTTATGACCATTTCAGAAACACAGTAATCAACAAACACCAGTAGACAACTGAAAGAAACGTTACCCTACCAGTATGCATACATCTTTTGTGTCAGTGGCTTATTACTGCTAAACTTAGGCAGAAGCACTGTGTTTTTATACATTTTCTTTCTCAAATAATTTGGAGGTCTTTTTATCTGTGGCTGGAGTGCACTTTTTCCCTTGTAAAAATAAAAGCCCTAATTTTAACCAAGTCTATATAACAAACAATTTTGTTTCTAACACTGCATGTTACTCCAGTATTATTCTTACAGTGTGCAGCCTCCTCTCATGCAAGCCATTCAGTGGTTCTGCTGAATCAATTAATATTTGAAATGTTGTATTAAATATTAGTGGTCTATTATTATGTAAAAGAACAACAAAAATTGCAAATTAGGAGTTTTTCTGGGTGTCACTTGTTGCTATGGGGACAGGGATCTTTGAGGAGACCTTGCTCTTTGAGGGATCCTTGGTAGAATGACCAATGGCCACAGGGTAGTGGTTATAATTAGAGCTTTATTATTACATAAAAATTTAGCAATCAGCATAGCTTGTTGTTATCTACAATTTATAGCAGTTATCACAGTTTAGCGTTAGACAGAATTTTTAGCAATTAACATAGTTTAAAGTTAAACAGAATTTCTAATAATTTGCGTGGCTTTCTTATTATCTATAATTTTTATTTACTTAGATTTTTTAGTCACCTGGACCCTCTGCAGACTGGGTAAAATTCTTAATAATCAGTGTGTAATACAATTGTAATCTAGACTCAGACTTTGCCTAAAAAAACATGTGTTACTCACTCAGTCCTTGGAGGAAGAAGACGACAATGGTGGAGGCATCCTTGACCACCAGGGGATCTTGGGATTTGCTGCCCAACAGCAGTTCCCATCTAAGTCCACTTGCAACTGCTGGATTTTATAGGCAGTATCTCATGGGCTGTTACGCTTCCCTGTTCCATAACGGGTGTGACCACATTCTGGTGACAATGCTGGTGGGCAAACCCTCTTATTGCAATGTTGAAAAAGAGGCAGAAATAAGGGGAGGGTGATACGTGGTCAGTGTGCTTACGTATTATGGCTGTTTGCCTCCTAAAATGGCATTTGGTGTGCTAACCATATTACCAGGAGTTAGGAGCAGGGTGTACTGGTCACACAGGGTTACGGCACTTCATTGGCACATAGCATTTGAAAAGAGATTCGGTACTTTCATATCACAACCAGACTTTATCTTGATATTTTTTTGATTTATTATCTTTACTATAAATAATCTAACAACAGTTTTAAATACTTTCATGATTAATTGACTGCAAGTATAATGAATAAAACATACAATTGATCAATAATAAAATTACATTTACTTAATGGTTGTAGCCTACTGCAGTTTTTCTGACTTTAAAATGTTGAAATTAATAAAGCTGTTCCATTTTTAATTATAATTATATTTCGTTAGTCTACTCCTACTTTTACTACTGATCATCTGACATCTGTATCTAAGCATTCCTTTATGTTTGCATGAAACAGAGAAAAGCTTCTTTGTATATTGTTGCATAATTCAGTGACTTATTTCTCTCCACAGGGAAGCTTTTATCATTCCTAATTCTGTCTCATCTGTTATACCAAACATACATGCAGAAGGGAAGTTTCGATTAGAGGTATGCTCAGAAGGACAATATAGTCCACAATGGAGTAACACAGATTTTTTAAAGGACCACGATGCTAACCATTCTGCATTCCTATGTGTTATGACCAGCTGTGCTACCCCAGTAGCTTACGTTTAACTGAAGCGTGTATTTTGGAGTAACTTCAGGTCTTGATCTGAAGACCCCAGAAGAGGAATAATCCATCATTTTCTATGGAGAATCCACTGTTTTCTTTGGTAGTATAATCTTCTGAACTCTTTTACTATCACTTAAACTATGCACTTAAAATGTCTTGGTTGAATGTGACTAGTCTTGATTTTCTTCCAGCGGTGCTTGCTGTTTCTCACTCTGGGCTAATTTAAAGCACTCCTTAGTATCCTTTAGTATTTTCTTACCATGATATCACTTGTACAGTAATCAGATCATCTTTCAATTTGCTTGTTAGAGAGCTGTCAGGTTCTCCGTCTGCACCAGTGTGATCCAGATAATATAGGAGCATGTAATCATATTTCTGATGAATTAGCTAATGCACATGATATGGTGTTTACGCTGAATTTATGTTTTTATGGTGGATTTATGCCAGCCCTAGAGGAACAGACATTACATGATCTCACAATGAGAGTGGTGCAGACACATGATACTTCATCAAGCATGAAGTTAGTCAGGATAAAATTACCTTTTCATAAATATAGGAACAGGTTTAAACCAGCAAAATTAATTTGTCCTGCTTTTGGACATGGTGTCAAGTAGCTGCAACATTTTTCATTTGATCTGAAGTATTCTAAACCAGATTTATAATGTTACTGAACCACAGCTGAAGGCCCTCAGTGCCAGACATTTATTTCCCTCAGCCCTCAGATAGTTTCCCTCAGATAGTGGCTTTTTTTCTCTCCTCTTTTCCTATATCCATTTTAAAACAAAGACACCAGTGTTGGATGTAGAATAAAATACTAGAGCTGTGGTAGCATATCTAGAGTCAACATCACCTTGCCATTCCCGTATGCTATGCCTATGCTTACAGATCAGAAGAGTGCTTTTTGGTTTGGAGTCACACTGGGAAGTCCTGTGTTTCCAGGCTACTTTGAGCACCCTGGAGCTGGTGTAACCACAGTTGTGGCTAAGGTTACATTCGACCACTCCTTAGGAATGGTTTGTGTTTGTATAGCTGTATTTCTTTGATTTTAAGGTAACTTTTCTTTATGGATTTAGTTCTCAGTAATGCTGTTCTGCCCACACGGATATTGTCTAGACCCACCAGTTGTCTAGAATTTGTGCCATGTGCCAGCTTTATCAGTGGTGGTTCTGTATTTATTGTCAGGTCGTTGAGGAACATGCTGGAGTGTTGTAAGGACCACTTTGATCCTCTTCTGGGAACTGCCTGGGTTAATGCTGATGGCTTCTCATTGACAAGGACTTGGTAGGATCTCTCTGCTTGCCCAGTGGAGCCCCGTGAGACAGGTCTGGCAGGTGGTGTGCTCCTGTCCAGCCCACTGCTGAAAGAGGAAGGAGTTGCTCATCTGGGTGCCAACTGCTGGCTAAAGAGCCAACCCTCTCCTAGTACAGTCTGATACAAAGATTTGCTGCCCGAGAGGATGCAAGAGGGAGGTGGATGGAGCCAGGAGACCTTTCCCCCTTCCCACCTTGGCCCAGGAGCAGCAGTCCAGCGGCCTGTGGTGAACCGTGCCAGCAGTACCCTCTCTCTTTCTCTGCCACCACTAGGCAGCAGCCTCTCTCTTTGTGGCAAGCACAAGATGGTGCGTTCCCTGAGGCTGTCGTGGAGGGCTGAAGGCAGACTGCTGCTGCTGCTGCTGCTGCTGCTGAGGGGAGGAAAAGGCAGGGAGGAATCCCCAATCCCACCCCCTGCCTCTGTCTGCTACCCTTACTTAGCCAGCTCTTCACGTCTCCATGTGCACTTTATTACCGCTGCATGGTGTGAATTTAATCAAATCCAAATGCTCTATGGTGCTAAGGCAAACATCCTATAAAAATTTGAATTTATCGCATCTGTTTTAGGTAAGGTCACAGCTTCTTCACTTTCGTTAGGTAGGGCCTGTGATGATAGGGCTGCCAAAACTGATGGGAAGGCAGAGAAAAGGAGGAAGAAAGTGAGAAAAGCACTGAATGCCAAGTCTGCCATCTGTATAGGCAACCTCTGAAAAGCTGGCCCTGAGCTGAAGGTAATGAGTAGCATAAAATGTATGCACAGGAATACTTCTTGTGAAAAATGACTTACAAAGTATTTTGCTTTGACATGTAGTTTGTAACACAGCCGCTCCTGCTAGAGGGGCTGCACTGGTTAAGGAATAGTGAGAATGCCAGCTGAAGCCCTGAGCTGGCGGGGAGAAGCCTGTTGCTGTATTTCCATTTTTCAGTCGAGCTTCAAAAACCAAAGGTGGGAAATGAAATATAAGGTGATGAGAGGAAGCCATAGCAATTAAATTCCATGCAAACCTTAATGTTGCATTTCTCTTAGAAGTGAGAAAGAGCTGTAAGGAAGTAGAGGAGATGCTACCATGCACAATGGCAGGAGGGAATGCCTTGTCTGATGGCTGAAAGGGTTGGGGCTGTTCAGCCTGGAGAAGAGAAGGCTCCAGGGAGATCTTATAGCTGCTTCCAGTACCTGAAGGGGCCTACAAGAAAGCTGGGGAGGGACTTTTCATAAGGGCAGTTAATGACAGAACAAGGGGAAATGGGTTTAAACTGAAAGAGGGCAGGTTTAGATTAGATATTAGGAAGAAGTTTTTCACTGTGAGGGTGGTGAGACACTGGAACAGGTTGCCCAAGGAAGTTGTAGATGCCCCCTCCCTGGAAGTGTTTAAGGCCAGGTTGGATGAGGCTTTGAGCAACCTGGTCTAGTGGAAGGTGTCCCTGCTGATGGCAGGGGGGGTGGAACTAGATGATCTTTAAGGTCCCTTCCAATCCTAACCATTCTATGATTCTATGATTCTATGGACTTACAAAGCTAATCCTGAAGACACTGGTATAAAAGACAGGGTGCTGCATTTGCCCCCCCTACTCTGCTGCCAATAATAGCTGAGGTACCAGCAATCTAAAGAGACATTTCAGTTTCAAGTATCACCTGGAGTTACATTTAGTTATTTTCTTCTCTTGCAACTTTGTTTCAAATCAAAACCATAATCTTTTACACTATCAGTAAATAAAAAAAGAAAATGCTGTTTTCATTTCTGAAGTGCACTCAGGTGAATCTGAGAGGCTGCTCTTTCAGGCACAACTGGATCCCCAAGCCCCTTTGGTTGCAGGTGACCTATTTGGTGTGCCTATACTTGTTTTTCTGCAAATTGACATCTTTCTAAAAAGACCAGGGAAAGGAGGCTTTCATGGCAAAATAATGGAAAACCAGGATCATTTGAAAACAATATCCCTGCAGAAGTTTTTTGACAAAACCAAAACTAAGCTGGGAGCAGAAAGAAAAAAACTCTCCCTCTCCCCAGGCTCTGCAGAATGTGGCTCGTGTAGTCCCTTTTTAATCTTACCTGTATCACCGGGTTGGTCAGGCAGGTGCAGCATTTACCTGGACATGCTGGTCATTTTTTCATGTAGGTGTGCCAACTTGTCATCAGTAGGAAAAGCAGCTCAGGCCTCCAGAGGAATGCAGATGGATGCAGGCCCCAAATGAGTAAGTAATTTATAAATTAATTTGCTCATAATTTTTAGAGGTATTTTGTGTTAGTTAATAAGGTGTTTTAGTTATGTTTTTTGAAACTTAAGGTGGATAAACAGAGAGATTAGATTAAGTTTGAAGTATATCTGTATGTTTCTAAGTGCTACTCTTCTTGCTAATAGTGAATATAATCAGACCATATAATAACCACCAGATTCAGTCCAGAGATTAATTTTTTTCCCTGTAGAAAAAGTTAGTTGATCCTTTAGTCTTAGAAAGTCACCAGTATTAAGTATCAAGAACTAAAGACATTTTTATTATTGGCCTCATGAAACCTCTGTCATTTATCTCCCAACACACAACATTCAGGTATTTGACAAGTAACAAATCCTATTCTCTGTTTTGCTTCACCTGGATGCTTTGCGATAGACCCTAACCGGATTCCTTTTGGCCTTCACCAGCTACACTGTAATACATTTGCATCCTCTCTCCCGCTGTTTGGACTAACCAGTAAGTCTAGATCTGGTAGCAATATCCCTAACAGAGGCTGGCCGTTCACTCTGCCTCTTTCATGCGTTCCTTGCTTCCCAATCAATGAGTTTAACTTTTCGTGATTCCTCTCAGTGAGTTTCTGTAATGCTAATATCTAAGTTCTTATCTTCAGTGAAAATATTAGATTCATTGCTATTTTTACCCAGGTTCCTCAAATTAATGTGTGAGTGGTCAATAAAAATATCTCTGTATACTTTGCCACAGAAGTATAAAATGTTCATGTACCCAGTGCTGGTATGGAGTTTGCTTCTTTTCAATCTCTAGCATTATTAAATATCTTCATAATTATGCTCTCAAAATAGAATACCAGCTGTTTGCCTTCCTAACTACTAGCACAGGTAATCCTATCTATATATTTCCCAGTGGAAAGTGGGCTAACATTATAGAAACCTATAATTTTTTCCCAGCCCAAACTGTAGCCACATAATTTTTCCTTTTTTCTCTTGAACTGGAAGAATTTCTGCACAAGTAACATAAGAATTTTATCTTCCTTCACTTCTTTTCAAGACAATATGCCTGTTAGCATTGTATTTCTATCTGATGCAAATTCATTTGTGCTATTTTGTCATGATGAGGCAGCTTTACAGTCCTTCACAGTTTTGTATTTATACTCGAGGTTTTCTTCCCAGATAGGCATTATTGTGTGCCATACTCCGGCTCTCTGTTCCCCATCGTACCCACTACTCCTACATTGCCACCTAAGGCCATAATTCCCTAATCTGGTAGTTCAAGAAGGTTTTGTATGCCTGTGTGCTGCACAGTATTAGGATTTATGATTCCAGACAACATTTGTTGTTTTGCAGTCAGTCCACTGGCCCTGAGCCCCATACATTGAATGTCTATTTCTGTCCTTCAGACATAAAGGGAAGCACAGTACAAGCAAAGCAGGTCATGGAAGGTTTTTCTCTCCATCCCATCTCTGCTACCTGGAGCAGGGCCATTAGCTAAAGGAGTATTCATGTTTTCTCTGAAATGTCTCTGACACTCCTATTTGCCTGTCACTGATAAATACACAAAGGCTTGGTGGGTGCTCAGTCCCAGCTGCTCAAATTGCAGTCCCAGGGCAGAGACCTGAAGCCCTAAGCTTCTTGGTTGTCACCAAGGACAAGTAGGTCCCTCTGATCTCACCTGTGTGCGGTCTGGGACCAGTGAGGAAGTTACAGCACGTGGTATCCTGGGAGTTTAAAGCCTTGGTGAAAGTTACATTCTGAGCACTGAACTCCACTGAGCTTTGATAAGACTGATAAGGATGTAAAAATCTGAAT
>NW_010331525.1:8086-38813 GCF_000700745.2 Antrostomus carolinensis
GGGCTACACTAAGACAGAGAGAAAAGAGATTAAATTATATACAGGAGTTTCAGCAAATGTTTTCACTTAAAAATAATGCTTTTACCAAACAGGGAAACTACTTGTTTTAATCATGGGAAGTCTGTAGTATTCCCTTATTGGGGCTGCTCTTTTACGTAGGAAATAAAAAGCAAGGGAAAAGTAAATAAATATAGTTTGACAAAAGGACAAATTTTCACAAGCCCCTCTGTGTACTCAAAAGCTTATACAATTAGGTCATTTCACAGTTTTGTGGAGCTGAGTTGAGACTGCAAATTTATGAAATAACCTCTTATTAGTATGATTATAAATAAATGGCCATCCCAGACACTGCACCTGTTTCCCTTAGTGTAAGTTATATTCTTGGTATCTCCTTCAAAAATTAAAGTAATTTTGGTCAAGAAGAATTATGACAAAAAAATACTTTCAAACTATAAATCAAGAAACTCTTCCCAAGTTAAACAACTTCAAGTGTCTTTCTGTCCCTCTAGACGTTGATTTAAATGTGGCAGGTGAATTGATCAATAGGGTGATGCTTACTGAATTTGGTCAAATAATTAAATTCATGTACATCTACACCCATTTGAACAAAGATTAACATGTGTTAATCATTGCTGACCACTCAGCTGACATTGTAATTATTTTTGAAACATCTCATAAACACAACAGTAGCAATGAAATTATTTCTTAAATAAAATCTTATACTAAAACTAGGTTAAAATATTCAGTGCAGGAAGATAGGGAAAGTCAATAGATAAGAAGAAAAATATGTGTATTTCTCTATAGATACATATAGCTGTGAGCTTTTTGAAACATTAATTGCTAAGGATGGGCAGAAACTTTCACCATTCTTAGAAAGGCACATCAAAATGTGACCTGCAATAACAATGATTAAGTCACATTTGAGGGAATTTTGACCACCTCCTTCATAATGACTCTTTATAAACATGTAATAGAGTATCAGCACCCACGGTCAACTCTTGCCATATGTAAGATACTGTTTTGCTTGTAACTGTGCTAGAGTTCTCTAACTTAATCCAACACTTTCAATGCTGGGAGACTTCCTCCCAGAAACATCTTTGGAAAATGTCACTGTATCAAGGTTTTCTGCAAGGGGATGTGTTGTCTGCTAGAGAAAGAGCGTTTGCCCGTCAGAGATGTTAAGGACCATATCAGTTCCCAAGCAGGACTATGCTGGACCTGATCCTGGGGCAGAGTGATGACCAGCAGCACTTTGACATATTGGTAAAGATGGGCTGGGTGGCTTTCCTAGAAAGCCAAATCCCCTTGAAGCTAGGCCTTAGTGTCATCATTTGGTGAGGGGCAGGAAGGCTAGAGAGAGCTCTGAATAAGCTAGCTGGGCTACTCAAAGCAGTCCAGTCACAGTAGCATGGTCTCCTGCTAGAGATGCACATGAAAATACCTCTGGACAGTGTGGTCCAGCGCCTCCTGTCATAGATCTGGGGCAGGACAATGCATGTGTGTCTATAAAACTTTTGCCACTCCTGAGAACAATGAAGAAGAGGAAAAAAAAGTTGTATTTACATTATGCCATTGAGTTATTTGTGTTTGTTTGCTTTTCTTTAGAATCTTTTTTTTTAAAAAAATTAATCATTAAAGCATTTTTTCATGTTTTCAAACTTGGCCTGGGTTAAGGTTACTAAAGTGTAGAGATGTGTCTCTGGCTGTTCCCAGGAAAAACAATTTAAACTTGGCAGAGTTGTTTATGAGAAACGCGTTAGTATCTGTTCAAACATAAAGTTTGTCAGCTAACATCTTTAGAGTCTGCCTGTGCAGAGCAGTTTCTCTGGTTCATCTGAGGCTACAAGCAGGACCACAGTGTGTGTGCCTGCAATCCAGCCAAGTATTGTCCAGGCTGGCACTGTAGGGACAGAGCAGGACTTTTCATGCATTTCTGGCTGGTAGGGTACTCAGCAGGGAAGAAGTGGTGTCCTAGCTGGAGTCCTGGCAGCATTGATTAGGAAAACACAAGTTCTCTGGAATGCAGAAAAATAATTTAAAAAACCCCAACACTGTGAGGCTTGCAGTCAGAGCTAGAAGGCAGGAAGAGATAAAAAGGTCAGGTGAAAGAGAGTAGCACAGGAAGGGATAAGTAAGAGAATCATTAAAAACAGGTAGGGCAGAAGGTGAAGGAGTGAGAAGAAATGGAAGGGAAAAGGAGATGATGTGAGAGGGCAGTACCCAGATATCAAGAGACACTTTAATACTGGCACTTCCTATGTGTTGTGTTTCACTTAGCAACTTCCAGTGTTAGGAAATCTTTCGACACATTTTGCGAAGGAGCAAAGATGACTGTGACTCAGAGTCAGATCAAAAAAGAGGATATTAATCCCACTAATCATTTTAATGTGAGTACAAACTCAGCACCTGACTGGCCATTTCAAATTTTGCTCCTCTTTGTGTGTATGTACTGCCATGGATACCATGAGGTCATACAGGTCCAGAAGAAATTTGGATTACCACCTTTCCAAATGTAAGATATTTCAACTAATCTTCAAAATGTGAGCCCAAGGATTTAGAAATTATAATTTTCAGCTTTAAAATTTTTTGCTGTTTTGGAAAAAAAAATGTATGCAGTGTTTCTGGCCATTTCAGTTATGAAGAAGACTTTTCCAACACACAACAGGCCTAAACTGCTGTAGAGGTTTATTGCTGAGTCTTTCAGTTTCTTAGAGCATTTCTCTGCGTAGTAACAAATAAGGAAGAAGATGACCTGATGATGCACTTCTGAACTCTGTGGACAGTGGTGAAATGATCAAAAATCCTTCTACCATTACCCTGTTGCATGGTGAAAAAAACACTCTCAGCAGAGGCAGGACTTAGAACTGGTTTTGACAGGAGCACCCATAAAACAGAGCTCGAGAGAAACTGCTTTAGTTTGCAACCTCAGTTTTCTCACAGATTTTTATATATTTTTTTACAGCAACACATAGCTTACAATCTCAAACTACTTCATGTAGCAGAATAAACAACCCAGATGCGTCAAGTCTCATGTGCTGAGGGTGAGAATTCTGCAGATGGCTGGCTGTCACCCCATGCAACCTGTGTCCTTAGGTGTGTATCTCAGTCTCCTGTAGCCCCAGAGCATTGCTCCTGCTCTGTGACCCACGCGGCTGGAAGCCCGCTAGCTGTGCGTGGGAGCAGTGAGCATGTGGCCTCTGACTCTCAGGTCCCCGAGGGTGGACATGTTCCCCAGCTAGAGACTGGCACTGGAAACCCTCCAACACCAGGTACCTGGCCTGTTCCTCCCTCACACAAACCAACTGTATGGGCACCTGGGAGAGAGGAAACCCAGGAGGTCTGCACCTCCCCTGATGTCCACAAATGCCCAGTGTTGCTCTGGAACAAACAGTTGGCTTCTATTGCAGCAGTTGTGTAGATCAATGCTGTTACATGTCCCAGTTATGTGAAGAGTTTGTGGTTATTGAAATGACACTATGGAGGTAGTGCAAAGCCAACGAAATATGGAATTAAATAGTATAGGAAGTGTGATGCATTTTCCTGTACAGGTCAACATAAACCATGGTAATCCCGTGTCATTGCTGAGTCCTTTCCACCTACAGGATCCAGAAAAGCTGCTGCAGAGGGAACAAAGACCTGTTAGGAAGCTGAAGGAGAGTAATCCTGTTGCTAACAGTACACAATCATAACTGCAAAAGGAGAGACACAAAGGTGGAAGAACTACAGTGAAAAAGAGGCAGAGCGCAGTAGTAGGGCAGTGAGAGGGCCAACTCCTAACTGGAAAAAAAGCACATGAAAAGTCTCAAAGGAGGTGAGAATCTGAAGAAGGAAGGATCAAGAAAGGACAAAGTCAGGAAGGCTGGAAGAGCAAAATGGAGACAGAGCAGGAGTTTAGGCATAAAAAAGGAAAAGAATGAATTAACAGAGTGGAAAAAGCCAGTTAAGAGTATTTTAAAGATTTTTAGCAATGTGTCTTGCAAATCTAGTTGCAGCTCTAGAGTCTAGCTTATGTTGGTCGGATACAGTCAGACCAGGATTTAGCTTTGGAGAGGGATAGCTTACCAAATGTCTGGCTTCCTTTGGTCATTTCTCAGCCCTGTGTGGACCAGTAATGGAAAATAATTACACTTTCTCTGATAAATGTGGTTTTAAGAGCAGAGATTTGTGCATCCTTGGATTTTGTGCCATTTTTTCATGTAGATGCATCCTTTTATTCTGCTTATTCTCAGCCTCTGTGAACTCTTTGAACTCTCTGCTCCAGTGGAGCAGTGAGCTTTTTTGAAGTGCATAGCATAGTGTCTGGTTAAGTTACCCTGGCACAGGTTTCATGCTTTTGGCAGACACCCACAGTTTAGCAATAGGAACAAAGTGATCTGTCTTCATAAATATCAAATGGTTATTTCTGGAGAAGAAAAGAGTGAGATACCTTGCTGAAATATATGCTTTGGCTGGCTAAGCCTTTGACACACCATTGCTTAGATAAAACAACAAACATTCTCATAATCTTTAAGTACTGCTGCCCTTTAGATACTATCAAGAAGTAGAGGTAATCATGAAGCACTGTGAGATCTACACATTTATCATCACCACAATCCACTTAGTCATCTTGACCCTTGTCCTGTCCTCTAATCCTCATACAAGTACAAATCTGGATCAAATTTAGTTAGGGTTTCAACTGAGATAGCTGTCCTGGCACTGAGTTCAGTTTGCAGCCTGAGCAAAACGCTTTGCTACTGCTAGGTTTTTTTGCTCAGACAATTCCAGATATTGCCCCTGCACCTGGGTTTCTTGTCAAAGCCTCTCTCTCACCAAGATAGCTCCCAGATCCCATTCCCAGACAATTCCTGACCATAGAAACTCCTCAATTTTTCTTCCCATTCCTGACAGATGTTTGTCTGGCCTGTCCTTACAATTGCCATTGATGGAGATTCCTCCAACCCTTCAGCTTGTATGTTCCAGTGCTGCTCTGTCCTTCCCTAAGGTGCATTTTCTATACAGTTGTTTAGGCCTGTTACTTCTTATTTTGTTCCTGGTAGACAAGGAGAATGTTTTACTCCTTTCTTCTTTGCAGCAATTTTTCTACAATTATACATTGTTATAATGTCTTCCACTGGTTTTCTCTTAGTTGGCTTAAACAACCCTGAGTCCTTCAGTCTTTCTACATGCCACATTTCCTAGACCAGAGTTGTTTTTCTCTGGGCTGCTTCCACTTTGTCCTTGTCTTTTATAAAGTGCAGAGTTCAGCTGGATACAGTATTATTTATGTTCCTATGAACACCATGCAAAGATGAAAGATTCAACAGCACTCCCATTCCCACATTACATTTTAACATTTGCCTTTTTCACAACAGCCTGACATCATTAGGTCAGTTTTCTACCCACCAGCACTTCTTCTAATATCCAGCCTGTTCTCCAGCTTGTCTTTGACATTTGGTCAGTCTTTCCTGAAGGTAGTATTTTGCCGTTATCTTTATTGTATCAAATCTGCTGTTTTAAAACTATTAAACTAACTTCAGGATTGTTGTAAACTCTAGCCCTCAATCTTTGTGTGCTCAGCATCCCCCCGAGTTGTGCCAGCCACAAATATTAGGAATATTATTTTTTTTCCCCAGAGGCATATCATTCATGAAAAAACCCCTGAGTAGTACCAGAAAAGACTTTTGCAGAACCTCTCTCAAAATATTCTTCTAGTCTGATAGTGAACAATTGTTAATTATCCCTTGATATACTTTATCAATCAATTTTGCAGCCACTTAAAATAACATCCTCTAAACCAGGAAACTCCAAGTTACTTGTAAGATTTACATGTGAGACGGTGTAAAAAATCCTCCTAAGGTCAAGACATGGGACACCTACTGCTGCTACTGTCCTGCTCCTATAATATATCCAATTTATGTCAATTCCTTCACTCAACAAACCTATTTTAAGAAAAATAGGATTACCTAAGTTAAATATAGAAAGGAGTCCTACCTCCTGCTGTTGTAGGTATACAGCACTCCCAGTCAAGGAGGCTGTTACAAGTATTAGTATTTGGCTTTTTGGACAAAAGGTCCATCATGCCATACATCCTGGACTCCAGAACTTGGCTGCATAGCGTCTGAGGACAAACAATGGGTCTGTATGGGATGGTACTGATTTTGACAGGGATCTGTACAGAGGACATATTTCCTTTGCTCTATTAGCTTCGCTTTACCTTCTTTGGCTATGAAAGGGCAAAATATTTTAAAAACAGATCCCTGCCTTTCCAATGAATTTGCTCAGTTTGGCAGGTGATGGTGAGAAAGGTAGCAACAGCTGGTTCTAAGCTCTTGTTTCAGTCACCTTTGGTTATGGGCATTCAATCAAGTTTTCCCAATGTTTAGTTCAGTTCTCATTCATATCTCCTTTTCACATTACAAACAAAAATGAAGAAATAAGTGGTTAGCTAATAGCAAATATAAATAAAATAATATTTTGTAATTAAGGGAATTTAAAACCTATTTGGTGTTTGCGCATCAAAATGGAAACAATTGTAGCAATATAAAAGTATACTGAGTGTAACTTGCTGATGGATTGTGGCTTGCTGATGCAGCTTGTTAATGCACCAAACCCAACAATTTTGTTCTTGGTTTCCCTTTAGAAAATGCATAATAATTGAAGAATAGGGTTTTGTTCCTACACCTGCTAAAGCCAGTAGAGAAGATCAACACTTTTCACAATTTGATGCCTTTTTTACCAGTGACAAGGAACAATTCTCCTTTGTTGGTTCTAACTGGATGCTGATAATCACTGGGAGATACCAGATTTTTCCAGTAGCAGTTTCAGAAATAATGGAAGTAGAACAAGAGGAGTAAGGAAGTAATTTATAAAAAAGCTTGCAACACACTTTTGAAACCTGCCTGCTGTTGTAGTGAATTTGGAAGAGCAAAAATTTTTGTCTTGGAGTCAAGCCTACATAGTTCTTCATTACTAATTAAAACCAAATATGAATTCTTAGGTCCTGTTCTTTTCCTTTTCCTTTCTTTTTTCAACCACTTGTATTAGTATAGCACATCTAATAATTCCTGTGTGCAATGTGAAGAGGACTCAGTTTCATCCCTAAACTGTATTTGTCCTTCTTACTTTGGTAAATGTATAGCACACCTAAAATTTGTAACAAGCAATGAGGCACTTCTGACTAGTGCTAGATGCTCAGAATGACTGACTTCAGGTGTTTATAGTGTTGGGACTGAGTGTTACGTAGCTCAGATTCCTTAAATTTATCTGAGGTCATATACGTCGTGGGTTTTTTCGGCAATGATTGACAGTAATATAGAAGTAGCACTTTAATTTTAACCATTCACATCAGATACACATGCTTTTGCAAATATTGTATATTTTTCCCTATAATCCTACTTTATTCAAATAAAGTTATGAGCAACTGAGTTTTTCTGACCTGGAACCAAGGATCCAACAGATTCAACTTGAGGTCTGTATTTAACTGTGTGGCCAGATGTCCAGCGCAGTTGCTGATGCCCTTTGACTGTCAGTCTTTGATGGAGTTGGCTTCTGCAAGTGCTGCCATCCATAGTGTCAGCCTTCCTGGGATAGTGAGTATCACTCTGGCATTTCACTTGTAAATGCTGGTGTTAAGCAATTGCTTATCTATTCCAGGGAGTTTATAATTTTTAACTTGTTCAGTTTGTGTGTAATGCTAGATGAGTCATGAAACATTATGAAAGAGTGAATTTATCATACTGGATTAGAGCAGAGGTCCTTCACAGTCAGTACTCTCTCTTGGCAGAAGCCAATATCGGATCAGGGCTACGAAGATGATTAGAGGACTGGAGCATCTCTCTTACGAGGAAAGTCTGAGAGACCCCGGTCTGTTTAGCCTGGAGAACAGAAGACTGAGAGGGCATCTTATAAATGCTTACAAATATCTAAAGGTGTTGAAAGGATGGGGTCAGACTTTTTTCAGTGGTGCTCAGTGACAGGACAAGGGACAATGGGCACAAACTGGAACACAGGAAGTTCCATCTGAAGATGAGGAAAAACTTCTTTACTGTGAGGGTGGCAGAGCACTGGAATAGGATGCCCAGAGAGGTTGTGGAGTCTCCATCTCTGGAGATGTTCAAAACCCACCTGGATACAATCCCATGCAACCTGCTCTATATATACCTGCTTTGGCAGGGAGGGTTGGACTAGATGATCTCCAGAGGTCCCTTCCAACCCCTACCATTCAGTGATTCTGTGATCATTCAAAAGAAAGTGCAGTAAATGGTCGTCTGTTGCCCAGGGCAGCTGCTGCCTTCTGCCTCTCTTAAATGTAATACAATTTGTCCCCTGAAATATGAAAGTGAGTATGCCTTCCAAACCTTTAGACTTTTCTTCTCTTTATTAAAGGACCTGCATGTGTCTGTAACTTGTGGTTATCCCCTTCTTCTCCCAGCCCTACCAAGCTCAATGTTTCTAATTTACATTTAACAGACATTTCTTTTCATTACATTCAAACTTACTTCCTTTCAGTATCGTGAAAACTCTTGGTCACAGCTATTCAACTCTCCCAAATAAATTATTTTCTTATATTGTATGTTATTTTTTATCTCTAATAACATCTGTTCTTATTAATCTCCAGTCAGCCCAAATGGTTCAGTATGGCGGTCTCTTCCATGCCTCTTCTTAATTTGCCACTGAATCCTTCTGCATTTCTGCTGTCTTTGCCTTAAATCAGTGCTGCCCAGACTTTCTGCTCTCCATTACCCTTCTTCTCAAGAACTCCTCAAACCAAGCATGGTGCCACCTGTCTCAGAGTTTCTTCAGTCCTTCTCCCATCCATTGATCAGATGTGTGCTTCCGTCTTTTGCCCAGGAAAGATGATTCTGCTCCTGCCAGAAGTCTTCATCCAACCCTGAACCTGCTGCTAAAAGACCACAAAGACAGAGTGTCCCTATGAACAGGCTTCAGGTTGGATGAATTTGCTAAGTGGGCCACAAACAGCCCAAGGACTGTAGACTGAGCAAAGTTTTTTAGACAGAATACTCTGAAATGAACCTGACATGACAGGTTTACTATTGTTTTATTCAGCTGAATTGTAAGCTTTTTAGTAATATGTATATCTTTCTTGATCCTTAAATTATAGTCATCAAAAGTTTGTCCAAAGATCTTTGGAGGAACATGCAAGTAGGCCATTATGCATGTGGCTTGGAAGGGAAAGCTAATTCCAACTTTGTGTTAGTCATAACTAGATTTGTAAATCTACATGATTAAAATAAAAAGGGAGTTCTCTGGCTCCCATCACAGTCACTGGACAATGATTTAAGATGAATTTACAAACCAGGCTGTGGGCCAGCAAGTGGTTACAGTTATCTGATGGTTCCATATAGTCCCAGTGATGCAGGAATTGGGCACGGAGTGGCCCCCTGCCCTGGTGAGGAAGATGTGCCCTGCAGCTGGCAGTCACCCGGAGGCACACACAGCCACTGAGCAACTTCCACGCAGGCATCCTCCACAGGGAGCTGCAGATGGACATCAGCTCCAGAAAAAAAGATCAGCTCCTGAAATTCCAGCCTTCCTTGCTTCAGGAAAAGCAAAGCGTCTCGGGGTAGAATGTTTGAGGAGAGGAATATGAGGGGTGAGGAGGCTCTACTCTGGTTTGTGATGCCAGGGCATCTGTAGACATCATGGTGAGGGAGGTTTTAAAATGCTTGTTTCACTTCTGAAAGTATTTTGGGGTATTTTGTTTTACTTTCCTTTTGAACTGATAGCAAGATTGCCTGCTGCTTGGAACTGACTTTTTAACTGTTACATTTGTTTAAACCCAATGTAGGATAACTGAAAAACATTGAATTTGGTACAGGAAAATTAGGTCTCAAATTGTGCCCTGGTGTTGACTATACATGGAGAATAAACTTGACAGTCTTCTTCTATAAGTATTTAATGAGAATCAAGAGTAACACAACTCAAAAATAGTAAAAGTTAAAAATTACTTTGGAGTGCAATCCACAAATAACCTACAGGATTTGGCTCAGCAAGAGAAAGTATGTGCAGATTTTAGCACAGACTCTTCAGCAGCAGTCTTTGGGAAATGTCATTTGACATCCATAAGTCTCCAGAATAATTAGAGGCTTTGTGCAGGACATCACAGATACCCCAAGTAGAAGTCCATCATATTTGTGAACATTTTGAGCCTTCATCCAAGTGCCCAGGAGAATGCCAAGGTTGCCAGCCGCTCCCCAGCAATGTGGGTGGAGTCAGGTCAGTGTGCACATGAGCTGCAAGGGCCCTGGAGGCATTGCATTGCCCTCACGGGGGCCTGGCTACCTGGCCCCATTTGGACCACCAGCCCTCCTCACCTTTTGTACGTTTGGGTGGGACAAGTGAGGAACTGGAACATGTGGAGCCTGGACCAGGTGGATATGTTTCTTAGGCACTATTTGGCATGTTGGTGGAGTCAGGTCAGTGTGCACATGAGCTGCAAGGGCCCTGGAGGCATTGCATTGCCCTCACGGGGGCCTGGCTACCTGGCCCCATTTGGACCACCAGCCCTCCTCACCTTTTGTACGTTTGGGTGGGACAAGTGAGGAACTGGAACATGTGGAGCCTGGACCAGGTGGATATGTTTCTTAGGCACTATTTGGCATGTTGGTTCCTCCTCACCAGGGATGCCCTGCCCCCCATCCTCCAAGGAGAGCTGAAAAATCCCTGGAGGAACTCAGAGCAGCCCTGGTCAGGAGAAGTCCCTAACTCTCTTCTGGAGGCTGATCAGGGTCACAGGGCATGGGTCAGGGCATTCAGACAGTGCCCCAGCATGGGTAGGACAAGCTGGGTTATGGCTAGCACCTACCTTCAAAGGGAAAGGCACCACATCAGCGTTGCTCATCTTTGCAATGTCTCCGATTCCTGGCCCCTAGTTCATCCCACTTAGACTCAGGAGAGGGCCTGGTGTGGCAGAAGAGTTGGATGGGCAGATACAGCAGCAGGGCTGGTGATCCGTAGGGTGTGAAGGAGCCAGCTGGCCCTCATTCTTAGCTGCCAGTCCTGCGCCTTTGACACAGTTGCCCCAAGTGTAAGACACCTCATGAGCACTGAAAATGCCTTGAGTTTCCAGACTGGAAAACATGAGCTGCTACTCTCTGATCTACTGCATCTGGGCCCGGGAGAGGAGAAGACACAGCAGCAGCATAAAAATCTCCAATTAACGAGCTGTTGGAGGAGGACTAAGAGCCCACTCTTACTGGATTATGGTAACATTCGTGAAAAGATTTCCACCTTCTGTGGAAAGATGAACAAACCTATAGTTTTCCCCCATTTAGGTGAGGGTCTCTGGAGTTTTCAAGGAGCTGGACTAATACCTTTAAGATGAAGTGTGATGTAATGTCAAATCATTTTCTCTTCAAAATCTGTTCTTTTGGAAAATAAACGATGGAGAAGAAGATGAATAATTTATTATTCACTCATTTAAAAAGAAGCTGTTGGCAATGGTTTAGTCAGACACAGTGCCTTTGGCCAGTAAAGATAATAAAGGAATAAAGGATTAGTCATCAATACTGCACTGAAAGAAAAAGGTCAAATTTGTCATTGATCTAAATCCAAAAGGTCAGGTTTTGTTCTGTTATCCTAAAATGGTGGCCTTCAGTCACCCTTTGATTTTCACATGGCAAAAATAATTCCAGCAGAGATGCAGACTTTTCCATGGAATATTTAAACCTATTAAATGTCCCCACTTTATCTCCATTGCTTTTTCAAAACCCATCAGGAGTAGTTTGAGCACCCTCAACTAGCTATGTAGCACAAGCCAACAAGTGCTGTATTAAAACAAAGACTTAGGGCGTTGTTCAGATACAAGAGAACTGAATCTGGCCTCTGGATTTACAGACCCAAGGAGATTTCCTTGGAGAAGTTGCTCTGCAATGAGGATTCTTGGATGAAATCCTGACTTGGATTTTCAAAACTGCTATGAGGGTGGGATTTCAGTGATGCCAGGATTTCACTCCCTCGACAAAAAAAAGAAAAGCTGATGCCTCCTGGCTCCTGTGCAATTGTACTTACACTTTAATGCAGGTTCTTCCTGTGCTGCATCCATGGTAGATAGGTCTATGGCTGATTTTTGCCCTCTTGTTACTGTGGGATAAGTCACCTTTCAAGGGCCTGTAACCTTTATCCTGCAACAGCAGCATTGGGAAGCACCATGGCAACAATCAGCTTTGCTGGGAGCTGAGAAATGCCAGCTCATGCTAGAAACTTCTGTTTGCATCAGCTGTAAAAATTAAGAGACTCTCAAACAGAACTGGCTTTGAGAAAGGGTAAAGCAGTGCAAGTCCCACTCCAATCTGCTGTATAAATTCCCCTCTTAAACTCACTTTGTGTGGTTTGATATCATCCTCTCTTCTATACAAATCACTTTCTCCAAGTTTCCATTACATTTGCACCCACTTCTTCTCATAGCTGTTCAGGTGTAATTTGTCAATACTATTTCAACAGGCAGGTCAGATTGCTAAAGCTGTCCTTGCCTACTTGTAACTCCAGCAACCCATTCCCAAAGGGCAAACTCAATAATTCTTTGTAACATTACTCTAAAGAGCATTCCTTTCCATACTGTAAGAAATATGATAAATGTGATACTACTGTCTGAAAAATATTTTCCATACCTCTTAGGTGTCACTATATTTAGAAATAGTTATCACTTTGCATCACAACTCTCTTAATTGCTGGAAATCTGTCTTACCTTGCTTTGGAAAGCAGTGAATACATTCACATGTTGTTGCTTGTACTCTGCTTACTCACTTTCAGACATACTCAGTATGATTTAATCTAGATTTATAATGTTATGACATTTTATGCCTCAGCTTGCTTAAGTTGATATTGGCAACCTGGGGTGCGAGTTACTTATCAACAATGCTTATATATTGGTATGATGAGCACCATCCAAAGCCCAAGAGGGCAAAAGAAAGAAATTAAGAGAGTAGGTTTTACCACATACAGAACTTAATTGACCAGGTGAGAAATACATAACAAATATGAATATAATTTCTCCAATTCATTCTCCCGAGTAATCGATTGTCCAAAGTGTTAAAAAGGATATACCCACCTGAATCAAAGTTATATGAAAATGAAAATTATACAAGCACAAATTATGTGCTCCTACACATGTTAATGCTAGTGTTAGCACAGCTTTTGTCTAAGGAAGCCCTAGGTCCTGGAGCTGCTTGGAAATCTTGGTGTTTAGCATATTAAACTTAGGGGTTTAGCTCTTCTCATTTTAAAGAAAAGTTTGAAAGCATGGAGGAGAGGCAGGGACTGGAGGCAAAGCAGCTCCCCCAACCAGCCAACAACATTGCTCTGCCTCTGCGTCGAAGTGTCTGAGCAAAGCAGGACAGAGCTGCTGTGTGTTGGGGAGGAGCGGGGGTCTCCAAGTGGAGCAGGAGAGGCTGGGAAAAGGGGTTACCCCTCAGGCTATGTACTGTGGGAGATGAGAGCCAGAGGGGTCTTGACACCACCTTCAACTCCATCTGCCACCAGAGGCTAAAGCCCTCAGCGATCTGTCCTCGTGGTGGGATCAGGAATGTCTTCTCCATAACAAAGGTCTTTCACAGTGCTTGTGACATAATAACGCTCATTTGGGGAATCAATATTGCAGTCGATTCTGCCCCTCACTACTTTGGTTTGAACACCAGTGTGCCCATGTGCCTCCACAGCAACCTTTGCTCGTCACTCTGCAGCATTTCAGCGAGGTCTTAAAATGCAAATGCTGTTTGTGGGCACGAGTTCCTCGTTTTGCCAACAAGGGAGAAGGAAGGCAGAGAGACATTCCCGAGGAGTCAGTGAACCTGGATGGAATTTCTAGCTTTCCCCCTTGTGGGTGGTTCTGAAGGACCAGAAAAATGCGGGTATCTGCAGTATTTCTTGTTCCCATTAGTTGCTGGTCTTACTTTGTTGCAGTTGTGAATTTTTTAATCTTTATTGACCTTTTTTGTATTGTGTGTTCGTTAAACTTCTTTTTTCCTACAACAGAGAAACTGCAAACACAATGTTATCATGAGTAATGTGCTGACTTTGTTTTCTTATCTACCTTAGGACATTTATTTACCCCTTCTTCACTAGAGGCAGACCTTTCCCACTGCAATTGCTTTTCTTTGGCACATTATTCTGTATCTATAATGGCTTCCTCCAGGGGTACTACCTGATTTACTGCGCTGAATATCCAAACGATTGGTGCACTGACATCAGATTTACATCAGGTAATTACAGCTGCAGGATTCCCAAGATCTAATCTCCAAGCAATTTGTAAGCATTCTGAATTATGTCCTAATCTTCACTGAACATGTGAGTCAAATCAGTTGTGATGGAAATCAGCATAAAACCTGCCTGCTGGCCCAGATAAAACAAAGAAATGTCCAGTGACTTTTTTTTTTTTCTGCTAGGCAGCCACCTTTGAAGGCATACAATGTGGGGTGTTGATGTGATGTGTTAGTCTCAAATCACCAGCTTTGTTTTACTGACACCACTCCAAAGCCTCCGGCTGCTATGGGCCTCAGCTGAACAGGGATGTGCCCTGGCTCAGCCAGAAGTGTCCACCCAGCAGTGGCCATGTGCAAGTACAAACTGTGTCTTTCTCATCCTTGCCCAGGGAGCTTTGCACTTGATGCAGCTATTCCGACCAAGAGAGAAAAGGGCAAAACCCTAGCATAAATGAGGCTTTAGAGACAAAGGGCTCTTTTTTCTCGTGTAAGGCACATGGGAAGATTAAAGATCACGCACAGTCTGGTTGTATGTTAATATGGTTCCTTTATATTCTGTAACTTAATAGCCTAGCTGAATTTCACCCTGTAAAATCCCTGAGAGAATAACTGAGCAAGAGCAGCTAGGTGGCATCACACATTTGGTGCTGCACAGAGGATGTTTTTTAAATACATACATAGAAATTAAAATTAACATGGAGGTCTGAGGAAATGGTTTGGATATGACAAGTACAAAATAACCAAGGTACTTTCTGTACCGCGTTTCAGACTGTGGATGCAAGTTCAGTCTTTTCAGACAGCACCATATATTAAAAATCCTGGACATTGTTTAGTAAAAACTCCCATACCCAACAAATAAAACACCACATCACACAATTTGCATGATAAATAAAATATATATGTAATGAAAAAAAAAATCAACATCAGCAGTACTAGACATATTAAATAAAAATCAAACAGTATATTCTTCCTTTACAGACCCTTACCAATTTTCTGTTGCTACTGGAAGTGTTGAGGTTTTATCAGCACTTAGTCTTTTTTCTATACTTTGTAGCACACACCACCTCTTTTTCTTTCCTGGTTTCTCAATCATTGTCAGAGGTGGTTTTCTCAGTGTCTAATGTGGCATGAAAAGTAGGGCACATCACCTGCAGAGTTTCTCAATCAAAATACCTCTAGTTTTTCATCTAAATGGAGTATGATCAATGAATCATTCTGGACAGAAGCTTTCAGCATCCTTCAGTGAGTAACTGCTCCATGTGCACACCCATAGCTTTGTCCAAGCAGCCTTGCTGGCAGTGGACTGAGCTGTGCTTAATTGTAGGTTCCCATCCCAGCTCTGGTGATGTGCTGGATAAGTTTGTGTTCTCTGTACTCCTCCTTCCCCAGCTGTAAAACAAGAGTAATGGCACTTGCCTACAGCTCAGGGGTTACTCTGCAGTAATGTCCAGAGCCGTGGCTGGCTGCCATCAGCCAGCAGTGTCAGTTGGGTACTTTGTTCCCTGCCTTGATGTTCAATAAATGGTGACTAGGGCCAGCTGGGAAGTTCAGCTTTCTCTCACACCAGCTGAAAGTGCTCTGGCTTCACCAACAAAACAGTGTGCTTAGAGCAGCCATCGATCTATCTAGAGTTGCTCTCCACACTAAAGTTATTCAATGCAGGTGATCCCAGAGGACTGTGATCCCATAACTGACACAGAGATATAGGCTTATTTGTCACCAGACACTTATGCTTCTCTTGTTCCGTAGCCTTCTCAGTAGCTCTGCATCTTTTGATTTTAAAAAGAATCCACCCACTTCACGTTAGATCTCCTATCTACCTGCTCCAAAGATAAACTTCACATATGTGCTTGAGTAGGGATAAGTAGGCAGAGCTGTCTTTCTAATCCATTTCTTGTTTGTTTATTAGGCCTCCTCTTATTTCTCCTGGGAATGGGAATCAACATTCACAGCGATCTCCTGCTGCGCCAGCTGAGGAAACCCGGGGAAGTCACTTACAAGATTCCTCAAGGTATATTCTTGTCCCTCGCTTCCTTGGAGAAAGTAGGGCAACAGGACAGATAATGTTTTCTGGATTAATTTACAGCAAAGTGACAATAATAGGAGAGATGCCAGGATCACCCAGTTACTCGGTTCAGGTGCCCCTTTGAAGTGCAGGGACTAGCATGAGCTGGCTGCAGATAGTCCATGAGAAGCAACGAAAGTATCTGGAAACATGGTATGTGCTGAGAGGTTTTAGGAAACGTGCTGGGTAATTTAGCAAAGATTGAAGTAGGACATAGGAAGAGGATTTTAGCCTTTTAAAAGGCAGCTGCAAAGAAGGAAATATTCTTCTTTATGCCCAGGAAGAAGTAGTATTTCTTACACTGCAAAAGGAAGATTCAAAGTGTAAACTTTAGGGGGAAAAATAACACCAAGAATGAAAGCTGCAGAATTTCCTTTTTGTCTCCTTCAAGATGGGGCTTGGTCAGGAAGAGTGGCCGTGGGCCAGAGTGGTGAACCAGGAAATGTCTGACTCTGTAGAGCAACATAGATGGGGATCCAGGAGTTTCCCGGGCTTGGTGTTGACTCCTTATGCTATCTTGTTACAGATGGTAATATCTCTCACCCAGAGTTTCTCACCCTCAGTACTTACTTGCCTCTTGTAGATGTTGTGATTAGCTAAGATGCAAAACTGAGATCCAGGTTTTGCGTTCCTCAAAGGTAGTGGAATTGCAAAATACTTTTTAGGGCCTGAAAAGAATTCACTAATGTTAGTAATTTTAATTTAAATCTAATAATGGTCTTTCTTAAGTCCTTTTCCAAATGAAAATAAATGATTGTGAAAGTGCTGGAAGCCTCTGGGTTAGAATCACCTTTGATGCTTGTACAAATCTTGTACAAGATCCTCCTTTGGCATAGCTCCACTGGCTTCTGGGTAGTGGGTTTAGCTTGCTGTTGGTGGGCTTTGAATAAGAAAGGTACTGTGTTCTGCTGTTGAGTTTATGGGAAAGAACTTTCCATGTGCATGAGATGACTGTAAAAATTACATATTTTTTCTGTCGATGCAGGGGGGCTGTTCACCTACATTTCTGGAGCCAACTACTTTGGAGAAATTGTGGAATGGTTTGGTTTTGCCATAGCAACCTGGTCCCTACCAGCCTTTGCCTTTGCCTTTTTTACTCTTTGCTGCATTGGGCCACGTGCTTATCACCATCACAGGTATCAAACTGTTTCTTGCCATATGCTGCTTCTTGCTCTTGGAATGCAGTTTGCGAAATGCCAGGGAGGGGCAGAGAAGCAGGGCCAGGATTCAAGACAAAATGGAAAGTTAATACTATGTACAAGAAATGTACTGGCTTATTTGTGACTGGGAGAAAGTGAGGTACTCAGCTAGAGCCCCTGTTGAGACAAGTGGGCCTGATAGTCATTTAATCCGACATGAATTACATCACTGCTTCTGCCATGTTAAAGCCTCTTTTTACTGAGCCTTGTAAATGTGAACCTTTCCTAAGGGTTCCCTTGCAACCTCTGCGGTCCTTTGGAGTAAATATGGTCTCATGCTCTGAATTCCTAAAGTTTCTACTTTAGGTCTGTTAGAACCTGAACAGTATTATCAGCTTTTACTTAATTAAATAACCTGGTGTAAATCGTTTCAGAATGCTCTTCTGCAGACTAACACACAGAGGTTACAAAACAAAACAGTTTGGAGGAGTTTTAAGGTTCCTCAGGGGAGCTGTATTGAAACTGTGCAGTTTCTTTGTATGTATGCAGGTTCACTCTCTTGCTTATTTTCTTTCAGGTACTATCTCAAGACATTTACGGACTATCCAAAATCAAGGAAAGCCTTGATTCCTTTTGTTTTTTAATGACTGAAATATGGACTCTGTGTTCTGTTTTTATAGGGCTTTTTTCAATTCCTAGTTTTAATGTTAGGTCTGACTATAATGAATTGTACAAACGATAACCTGGGGTTGTAACAGACAAGGAGGTAATTTGGAACTGAAGTTCTTGTTTTAAATTACAGGGGAAATTGCAGATAGCTGTGGGCAAAGGGACTCCCCAAACAACACGTTTCCTTGTCAGTGGAGTTCTGACATCAGAGAAAAAGCATTGGCTAAAAACTGATGCAGACAAGTAGAAAGCCCATAACTTCAAAGAAAGTCTTCAGCAGCCACTCCAATTCATAGCACTTCTGCAGCTGCTTCCTCCTGCCTCCATGCCGTAGTACATGTGCCCTCACTCTGCCAGCACGGCCCTAGGTGTTGCCGCACTTTAAACTGGAGTAGGGGTCTTCTTTGCCAGGAAAATAACTCAGCCCATTATTTTTCATCTAAAAGCAAGCTCACCTCCCAAAATAATAATAATGCAACAAGAGGATACTTGTGCTGGCACAAGGCTGGGAGCAGTGTGCCATGGCAGAGGGGCAATGCAAAGTACACAGAGATGGAAGTATTTAAGCTGACACTCACAAGCCTAATGTCTGTGTTCCTTCTGTAAGCAATATTCTCCTCACTGTCAGATGATTAATCTTCAGCCATCAGGTTTTTTTTAAATGTACTTTGTTAAAGCAATTGCAGCTCCATTAGGATATTTTTTCTTTTGCAAATCCAGAGCTCTTTGCAGAATAAAAAATTGTTCGCTCAAAACCACCCAATTGTTATTCATAAAAAGATTTGAGATGGTGATGTATGACAAAAATTACAACAAATAAAAATCTCCATGTTGAAGAAAATGTTTTCTAACACTGGCAGTACATTTTGTCTGTGGAGAACATTTTCAGATACTCATATTGGGAAATGATACAGAGATATTATTGAATCTTCACAAAAACACAGGATATCTCAATTTCAGAATGTAGTTAGGAATTTTCCCCAAAATACCATTAACCCCAATAGGAAGAGATGTCCACATAGCTGCTAATAGTGCTAGTTACCCTTTTAGAGCACAAAATCCTGCCAAGAATTATGCTGAGTAGCTGGGAAGACCAGACTGTACATACTAAACATACTACCTGCTGCTGGAGTAACCTGATTGACTGTACACAGTTTTCCCCAAAACACAATAAAATTTATGTAAAACACAGAGCTGTGCTAGCCTATAACTTACTGTTTGCAGAAACAAGTCTTTGTGATGTTGCTTACCAAGTCCTGCTCACGCAGGCTTCCTCCTTCTGGGCAAACCCTCCCTTCTTTACTCTTACTATTAATTGTCTCCATTGCCGGACACAGCAGCAGAGCGGCCAGCTGAGGCTGGGTTCCATTGCACTAGTCCCTGTACTGCACACAGGAGAGCTGGACCCTTTGCCATCTGTAAGGGAGGGATGAAATAAGGCGCAAGCAGAATTGTCATTGCACGGGCCGTGAATTTCACATCAGCACCACAAAAGTATTTTCCTTTTGTTTCCTTATTTAAATACACCATGTAGAAACACACAGGGAAGAGGGTTGCTGGGTGTGAAGTCAGGGACAGAAAAGCTGGAGGCAACAAGGATGCTGGGTGGGAGGGAATGGTCTCTTCCCCAGGCAGCGGATGCTGGGTGCTCCCCAGCGCTCCCAGCACTGCTGCGGATGTGGCGGTGTCCCCAGCGCTCCCAGTCTCTCCTTGATGATTCGTCTTTGTGCTTTTTTACCCCTAAAGCCTCACAAGTGATGAGAGAACAAATAGCCCATGGGTGTCAGTGTCCATAACTGCTGTCTGTCTCCTCCATCTGTTGCTGAGCCCGGGGAGGGAGCAGGGACCAAGCTCTGTCTCACCCTTCGGACCAGAACAGGGTTTGTGCAGACTTCTCGGTGCCTCCTACCTACCGCTCCTGTCAGAACAGGACTATTCCCTGCATTTATTTTCTCTTGCTTAATATTTGTGCCAAATGGACTGTTACTATTGCCACTATTGGTCATGAGACTGGATACCTGCTGCAAGGAGCTGGGGATCAAGGTGGGAGAACTGGCGCTGGCCAGAGGTGGGAGCTGGCCTGCCTGCAGGCTGGGGGGACCCGCAGTCCTGTGCCCCTGAGCACAGGGTGCCTCAGGGTGCCTGGCAGGAGCAAGTCCATCCTCTCTGTCCCAGGCCTTGGACATGCCGCGTGGAAAGGAGCTGCAGGTAGGAAAGAAGCTGCAGGTAGGAATGGATTATCTATTCCTTCTGCCCTGCCTCACGGTATTTTTGGAGAGCAGGAGCAATGCGTGTGCTTTAAACCAGCCACAACTGCATTTAATAGTGATGGAGAGGTGACACAGGCTGTCCCTTGCATCGAGTTCCTCTGTGGGGCTGGTGGCTGCCACCTCCCCTGTGGGGACACACGCTGGACAGCACACCTTGGGGCACAATGCTGCTGATAAATTTATTTTATTATCCCTTATTTTTATGAGGAAAATACATTCCACTTATCTCTGGGAGAAAAACACAGTGGACATTTTCATGTCCCTCTGCTCAAGCCTCTGGAGGCTGTGTACACATATGATTTCAGAGCTGACTGTAAAGTGTTTTGAAAAGCAGAACTTTTCTGACTTTCTTTGCAATGTCCTTTTGTTCCTCCAAAAGCTAACAAAAGTGTCCTCTGCTGGTAAGCATTTAAAAGAATAGCTCATTCCTTTTCTCTCCCTTTTGCAATACTGTTTTTCTGTTTGGTTTCCTCCCATCATTCACATCTTAATTTTCATTTATCTTTGAGGAACATTTATGTTTGGGTGCTGTTCCCCTGGAGAGGGTCTTCCTGAAGACAGCTCTGAGTGCCGCTGCTCTGATAGAGACCTCTTTCATGCGGAGCTCATAACCCAGCCTTCATCTCCGCTGGCAGCCTGCTGGGAAAATTAATCCTTTATCCGCAGGACTCTTGTTAATTTAATTATTTTTGTATCGTTGGAGTGCTTTTTTCAAAAGCTGACTTTCCGTAAACATGCGCTATACTGCTGTGGTAATTCACAAATGGCTTAATCATGCATCTGACAGCTTCTTCTGTGAAATGCGTTCTCTGCATCTAAGTGATCAGACAGGCCACTTATTGATATCAACATTTCGATAGCTAATCTTTTCTGACAACCGAAAACAGAGTTAAACACTGTTCAATGGGAGGCAAAGAGGAGAACAATGGCACTTGCCAGCCTTCATTCCCATCTCTATGTGCCACACACACTTCAGCCTTCACTTGGCTTCAGTCCATGCTTCAGATGAGAGGTCACTCAAGACAACAGAAAACCAGCTCCAGGCAGTGCAGGACATTTGTTGCTATTGTTTTAAAGTACATATTTTGCATAATATATTTACACAAAAGGCAAACCCCTCCAATTTTGGCCCTTGAGTGGCTGTCTTTAAGAAAAGCACTCATCTGGGAGCTGCACTCCTGCTCCCATTACTCTCCTGGAACACAAAGCCTCTTACGCTTGGCCAGAAGCTCTGAATGTTTCTGCAGAAATACCAAACCACAACGTGTCCTGGAACCACAAATACCGAGGAACTCACTCTAGGTAGGTAGAGTGCCCTAATGGCTTGGGCTCAAGAATTCTATTTGGTACTCTTTGTAGTGTCACTGACTGACTGACAAACTTCAGCAAGTTACTCACCACTTTTGAAGTTGTTTTCTTTTCTATTGCTTGTTTGTGGAAATGGTCTTGAAGGCCAGGATTTGTTTTCATAGTACTTGGTAAAGCAGTCCCAAACTCAGTTGAGGCCTGTAGATATTGATAAAACACAAATAGGATACAGCCTGTTGCACATTCTTTGGAGACAGAGTTATTATAATATTGCAAGATATTCTAAAGACATATAAGATATCCATATGCACTGAAATGCATCTTAAGGAGATATTTCTGAGATATTTCATCACAGAAGAAGGCTAATACATCACCCATTGAACCTTAGGATCATTTGCTGACAGCAGATGAATTGCCTGCTTGTATTTGTTCCACTTAGCAAATTAACAAAATCTTTTTTAATGCAAATCGCCATAGGGTCTCATTTAAACCAAAGCATAGTCCTGAAAGCCTCATATCCTTTCTTCTGCCACCTCTGGGGTCCTCCTGAACTGGTCTCATTTTTCAGAGCAGGCTTTTCTAGAGGCATCTCCTCTCAAACACTGCATGAGTAATGTGATCTAGGAAACACAAACATCTGATACTAACTCAGGGCCAGGGCCTGTCAGTTCCTCATGAGTAGTAATGTACTTGGTGAGTATGGCCATTGAGATGGCCACTGAGCCACTCAAGAATATGCCATTATTCACTACAAACAGAGGCAACAAGTTTGATCTCTGTGGGAGCAAAGTCATTGGTCAGGTATTGACAAGTGCCTAATGATAACAGCTGGAAAAGTAAAGGAAGATGTCCAGGTCTGGTTCAGGTTTATGTTGCCACAAGTTCCAAGTGCCTTTCCAATAAACCTGTCTTTAGTGCTGTAAGTCTAAAAAGTAAAAGAAAATGACACAGTTTTCAGAATTTCATTAAGTTAGTTCCTTTGCATATTCAGAAGAGAACAGACTGAGCTTAACTGGAGCAATGTTTGGAATAATCCCACCACCATACCTTTCAGCTAGGTGCCCAGGCCTCTCCCTGGCAGCAGAGTGAATGGAGACATTAGCTCCTCTCAGTGGTAATTCACAACACCCAAGCTGGGAGCCTACAATCCACATAGGAAACAGAGATACTAGAAGTACACCATAGTGAGCCCACATCCATCCATTAACGGCACAAGCATTGCTTATGGTCAGGCAGGAGACAGCTGTGTTTGGCCACTCTGACCCACAGTGTTAATCCCAGAACCTGAGTTATCCTATTTGAACACTTCTTCTATCAGTTCCAGCATCACAGGTGCCTGTCTACTTGACTACTTTTCCCAAGTTTGCCATGTGATATTACACATAATATTGTCACAGACACCCTTCCCTACTATACCAAACATATCATGTCTGTTTGGGCTGAAATTTTTTCACCCTGCATTGTTGCTGCCACAAGGAAAGGCCCTTCACTATATGGGGATGTGTTGCATTTTTATACTGTGTGGTAAAGAGGAGGCTGCTGAGGGGTTCATTTTAATGGATTCACAGGAACCTTGCTTGGGTCTGCACTGAGTCTGGGTGGAGTAGGTTTCCCCTGCCCAGGTGAGTGGTGAGAGGGGGAGCAGCTCCACGAGCCCCCTGTGCCCCGATGCTGTGCCCACTAGCCCTCAGGAGCTGGCCATGGGCTCCCCCTGCCCACAGGGCACTGGGTATCACACCTGTGAAGAAGAGCTCTGAAGTAACCCTGGGAGAATCCTCCTCCTCATCCACATCCTCATCCTCATCTTCCTCATCCTGCTGCTCCCGAATAGGGGACTGCCACAGCTCAGGATGTAATACCAGAGCAAAGCCCTCCTCACCCAGTGCAGCCGGGTACGTGTGCGCAGCCCTGAGTGAATCTGTTTTCAGTGATGGAAACTCCTGAAATTACTCCCATCTCCCTGGCTAGAGAGCAGCTCGCAGATGATTTGGAAATCTGCCTCTGCCAAAATAATATCTCTGCCATTTGACCAGAAAATCTGTTTTTCAGATATCTGCAGGAAGAGAAACCTGTCCTTTCACCAATTACTAACTTGGAAGGCATTCAAGTAGAGGAAACCAAGAAAATGTTCGTGGTGGATTTCTAGAAGTGTGGGAAGCTGTCTCCAGCAGGCCTACAGACAATTTTAAAATACCAGCAATCATTGCTCTTGGGATAAAAAGCTGGTTTGCAGGAATTAAAATATGGATCAATTTGCATCAATGGAGCTGCCTGAACTAAATCCTCTCTTCTCTCTGCTGGGAATTTATAGCTGGCATTCTGGTAGTAAATAGGAAAATGTATTTGAGCACTGAGCGTACTAATCCTGCCTTCTGTGCAGTGGGGTGAAATCTTACCCTGGTGCGTCCTGGCAGCCTCTCACACCGAGAAATGTTTCTGGAAGTGTTAACTGAGCTATGTCAGGCAGTCTCTTACGTGTGATACAACTCTGGCTTCACAGCCAGCAACCTACAGCCCGAGCCCAAGCGGTTATTAGCGTATCTGTAGACAAAGTCATAAACAGAGAAAAGTGGTGACTGTCCCAAAACTGAGATGTACTCCCTGGAGCTGTGCTAGTAACACCGGCCTGAACTCAGGCTTGGCAACCGGTGCTTCCCAGCACGTCAAATGACAAAATTCTCCCTGATTTCAGCAAGGTTCTGGTTTCACTTGTGTTTCCTCTGTTCAGATATATCAGTGGCCTGCAGTCAGTGATTTTCAGCACTGTTCCTACCCAGCATCCAGCCATGTGTTAGCCATAGCAACTCAGGCAAGCTTCTTCTCATAAAGCAATATTGCCATTTTCCCTTATTTCTGACTGAGATGCTGTTTCACAGGTATTTCAGAATTTCCCCTCTGCCTAGGTCTTGGGCTGTCAATGCATTACCTACAAGGAGGAGTAGAACAGACTGAGTTTATACCCCTACACCTTTCCCTTCTTTTTGTTATCAGAGTAATGCTTTCCAGTCAGGTTTAGCCACCAGCTCAAGTAGAGACTGTCACTCCTATGAGAATATCTGCCCTTCTGGCAAGATGGAGGCCAACCCACACAGCTTTTCCTTCCTCAGCGCCCCATGATGGCAAAACCTTGTGCCATTTGATCCAATTTGATTAACTCATTTTGCCTTGGTTTTCTCTTGTTCACGTGCCAAGAACAACCTCCTTGGATAGTGTCCTCTCCTTCAGTCCCTTCCAAGGTTTCTGAAGTCTTCTGAAATGCATGGTGTGTTGTTTAGGTCTGTGTCAGCAAGTCCAGCATCACCCTTCAGACCCCACCTGAGCTGGCAGTCCCTCAGCTGTGGCTTGGCTCTTTGAGGTTGGTGCCCTGACATCTCTTGCCACCCCTCTTGGGCTTTTCCTCTGCTGCCTTTAAAATGGATGTCAGCATTTGCCCTCCATTTGGAGGACTTTAGCTTCAGGCTCTCTGGGATGCTGCAGTTGGGATTTTGCCACCCTGGGAGATGCAAGCCTGTACTCTGTGTACCACCATTAAGCACCTACCCAGCGTGCAGCCTACAATCTCAGATGGTAATTATAAGCCAGTGAGGGGAAGAAAACAAATGGGAGTTTCCTGCTCTAAAAGCCAGTGAAGTCAGAAGAGACCAGAAGAGAGCTGAATTTCCACCCTTCAGCAGGTCATGGAGGAGGTGAAAATGGGGCTGACTTCCTTGTGTCCCCTGGGAGGGACAAAAGGGTCAGCTCCTGGACTTGGGCAGGGGCTCTGGCAGTATCAGCTTGCTTGGGAGATCAGCCCAAGTCAGATGAGGAGCTCCACATGAGGTTCAATGACAATAGGAAACAGGAAAGCTACATGCATGTGGCTGGGAAGGTCACTGGGGACTTTAAGGAGAGAGTTCAGGATGGCATGAAGGCAATAGCAGGGCCAGTGCTCCCTGCCCAGAGGAGTCATCCCCAGACTTAGCTCTTCAGGCTAAGGATGAAGGAGTACCTTTAACATCAGCTTTAATGGGTAGCAGTGGATGGCCCCACGTGTTCAGGGTGTCATCCTTGCTCTGAGTGTGGTGCTATGGTCTCTGAAGCAGGGTGATGCCAGTGGTCAATGCTGGGCTGTGAGCCCCCTGGGACTCTGTTGGCCAGGGCTCTTTAGACCCAGTCTGTCTCTGACTTATCCCAGACTGAATGAATGACTCTTGGCTAGAAAGGCTATCAAGAAAAAGTTTAGTAATTGGGTTTCCTTTATAAGGTGGGTTCTGATGCTGCCCCAAACTTACCCATTTCTCAAAATTTCTTCTGTTCTTGTAATCCAGGCATAATCTGGCTATATCTAACTAATCATTATCAGTAATTTGCAACTAATATTCAGTTAAATCAATCCACACCTTCTGGCCAAGCCCTGGCTTTATGGACCAGCTGGTGTTGTAGCACCGTGTTTCCCCAGTTTTTCTAGCTGTGAGCACATCTTCTCTGGGGTCTTCTGACACTGTGTCACTGCTGCTGCTCAGGGGACATGACGAGCTCTTTTCCAGCCCCAGCCATCCCTGCTCCTCTGAGTGAAGAAGCGACTGGGAGCTGAGTAAACTGGAATTTGAGTAAATCAAAGGAATGGTTTTGATTATGCCAGATGCCCTGGGCAATTAATATGTTACAGAGAGGGAAAGATCTTGTCCGCAGCAGCAGGTCTGCCTGGGCATCCCTCAGGAGCGAGTATGAGTGTGACAGTTTCTGAGGAGAGCACCATGCCTCCTGTAGCCAGCATTGGGGTTTTCTGCAGTGCTGAAACTCTGAAAAGAGAACAGCCAAGGAGGGATGACTCATGGCCATGCTGGAGACCAGACGATGACTCAGAGGTGGAGCTGGCTCACAGGCTCACTGCAGCCTTATATCACAGGGCTGGCGTGGTCGACTCAGGCAGTGGTGGGGCTGGAGAGGCCTGCTAGGAACCCCAACAAAGGATGTAGTGACTTCTTCTTGGCACCTTTTAGCATGTTCTCTGCCAAAAAATGTCCCAAATGTCCACCTGCTTCCATCTGACTCAATCTTCCCTGAACATGAGTGACCAGGCTTAGTCATGGAATTGCAGGCAAGAAGTCAACCTCTGCCTTTATGCAATAGCACCAAAGCCTGATGCAAATGCCTGGCCTGACACATCCAACCTTGTTTCATGTCTTTATCACACTAGGGACTCATCATAGTCCTGTGGTTGATTAATGCACCATGGTGACCACCCATGACACCTGCTCAAGAGATCTCTGTGGGACTTGGAAGGACTTCCTGTGGAGGCTTAGTGTAGCCTGGAGAACTGCTCAGCTTTAGCAGCTGATCCTTGCAAGAAACAGCTCCTGGTACTACCTTCCAGCCAGAGCTGCCGCAGGGAAGCTGTTGTGGTAGCCAGGTGCACGTTTTCTCTCCTGGGGTGGACGCAATGCCCTCCCTGTCCTGCTGGGGACTGTCCTGTATGAAAATATGTCGCCCAGCTACTATTATGGGAAACGGCAGGAACAGCTATGAAACGTGTTCAGAAGAGCTCAAAGACTAAAGCAGATTCCTCCCCCTGGAAAAAAAATATAGGCACCCAAGATAGACATGGATTTACTTACTTACCCCTTCCTTGAGTTGAGGAAGGTAACAGAAGCAATGATCCATTAGCCTGAGTGGAAATGACAAAAGCAAAGGTGTTTTGGGCTTGTCCCTCTCTGAGGAGCAAGGGGTGAAAAAGGCAGGTCGGTGGCAGAGCAGCTCATCACTAGCATGTTGCCCGAGTCTGACCAAGCACTGCGTGTCACCTGCTCTTGATGCTGGGTTTGAAACCCTTTGCTATTGTCTTCTGTTCCTCTTCACCAGAAGGATTTCTCAATCACAGCAAAGTGTGTTTTGGCGCTGTTTTTGTCTGAGGAGATGTCAACAGTCTCGCTTCCTACCAACGGCAATGCTGCAACTGCTTAAAGCAGAGTGTTGTCACATTACTAGTTTCTCAGACAGACCGTTACAAGTTTCTAACCTCTCATTCAAATGATTTGATTAAAATATCTTTTTTGTTGTTGTTGTTTTATTGGTATAGCTATAAACATCAGATGCTGCGCAAGTTTCAGTCCAAACAGCCTAAAAGCCCGTTTACTTCAATAAAATTACCATGACTAATTTGTATCTTTCCATTTGGGAATGTGTTCACACAGGTAGGGAATTGACTATTTTCAGATAAATTTACTTATTATCAGTAAATTACTATTATTTTGACTTGCACTAACAGTTGCTAATAATGCAAGATGGGAAGGGAGAGGAACACGTGTCCGTACCAGCTGTTGTTTCACTCCTATCCAAAAAGCATGAAGTTGTTGGCAGACACTGCAAAAAGATTTTCTTTATTCCTCTTCAAGCACAAGTAAAACAGCTGTTGCCTCTGGCAAGCGTAACTTTTTGCCCTGTTGATACTCATCCCATACAGCATTTAATAACAGACCAACCAACAAAACAAAAAAACCCCAAAATTTAAAAGTTTGCAATGAATCAAATTTGTTTCCCATGGTTGACACCCAAATAAGAAAAAAGAATAATCTGGCCACGTGAAGATGTTGTGGCCCTGAAAGCAGACCTGTCCCTTTCACTAACTCAGGAGGAAGGGCAGCAGCAGAAGAAATTATCACTGTTTGTCACTCGGCGGGGCGCTGCCTCATGTTTCCTACAAGTCCTTTTCTGTTGCTGTATCAACAACTGTGCTCCTTCTCCCTCTTGGCAGCAAGTCGCTTTCTTGATAGAAACTTTATTTATTTGTTCTACACAGAGCCATGACATAATGCCCGCCTTGTGACACTTACTGGCACAGCAGGGCTCCCCTGCGCGTGGCTGCTCGCCTGCTTTGCTCTCTGCTGCTAGCAGACACTTGCAAGCTCTGCCTGGTGCAGAAATACATCATCTCCTTACCTGAGCTGATGAAGTAGATGGAAACACATAATTTTGGTGGTGCACACAGCTTTTTCTTAGAATTGTTCAGTGTCATGGCCACAAGAACAGTTTTCTTATGGGAAGCTCTGTCAAGGCAGCCTGGATAGCACAGCAATCAGCAACCCATCTAGCACGAGCCCTACAGGGCAGCTAAACCTTTGCTGAGCAAACTTCATCCCTATTACTATATATCACAGAAAAAAATAATCACTTTCTCCGTACAGGCAACCCCTGAGTTCTGGTTAGGTTTTTGGGGTTGGTTTTTTTTTGCAGCCAAGCTGCTCAGTTACTGTCTTGAGCATCATCCCTGATCTCCCTCACTTGGCTGTGGGGTTTTAAGACTGTATGTAGCCTCCACAGTTCAGTTCCTTGTTTTTCTCCTTTTCATTTTGAAGACCTCGCTTTTGTCCCTCTGTCTGTCTCACCGGTACATTGCACTATATCCCGTTATGTCCAAAAAGGCATCAGGCTTAGGTGAAAGAATTTGGATCAGCTCACTGCAAAATAAGTCTTAAAAGAGATTGATTAGTATCCTGGACTTTGAGTCCCCTTATTAAAAATGCAGCGGGTTAACCACAACAGAACTCTTCAGTACATAGTTCTAAGTGCATGTCCAGGGATCAAGTGTATCAGTCTCCAGGGTTATGTTTCTTGAGTTACAGCAGTACTTTTTTTCTGGCAGACCTAACGGGCAACACAGTCAAAAGCAAATTCTAGAGCTAACCCTCCTTTCCAGGGAGCTGGTTTCAATTAATAAAGCAGAAGGTGTAGAGCAGCTAAAATCTATCACATATGTAAGGAGCTACAATAATTTGTGATACTTTGGGACAAACCACATTCACTCAGAAGGGCAGGGGGGCTTGGGAGGAGGATTCCCACTCCCATGGTTTGATTCCAGCTGAAGAGAGAGGCATTCAGCTAGCATGCATACTATAGCAGTATGATTTGTCATTCGACCAAAACTCACGATCCTGATGTGGAAATGACCAGGTAAAATCCAGTGATTTGTTCTCATGCAGAAAGAGGGATTAGAATCCTGAATTAGCCTCTTAAAGGTTTAAACAATTATGCCTTTTTATTCTCTAAAGCCAGAGCCAAGTCACAGTGATTATTTTTAGGTAGAATTCTCAATTGAAATCAAGGACGAATGTGGACTAGAAGTCAATGGTGCCATCTGGCCCCTTGCTAGGTCCTTGTATGCTTGTTAGCTTTGCAAAATTCAAGGAAGGTGATGTTAATCATCCAGTGTGAGCAGCAGCTGCTGGAGCTGTTTCTTGGCTGAAGTGCTGCTCAGCGAGAGGCCAGCATTTCCTCCAAAGTATACTTAATTTAGCAGTGTAATTTTTGGAGCATATTTCTTCAGAGGCAGCAGGCACTGGTATGAATAAATACACAGATTCACCTGCTACCCACTCTGAAGGCAGGTCTACTCGGACAAGTGATGGCAGAAACTGGGGTACCTGGCTAATGTTTTTGGCTCAGTGTTTGATGTCTTGCATGAATTTTGGCAAGGCATTTCTCACTCTAGCTCCTTCCCTCCCAGTTTGTCAAGTTTCAAGCATTTTGTGAGACAGGCTGAGTATAACAATATATTCACTATAATATATATAATAATATATTCAGTAGAATAACTGAATATACATAAGTCTGGGATCTGAAGAGATGCATCTATGCATCTCTCAGTCCTGAACTGGCTGATGTAGTTGCCAAGACACTCTCCATTGTATTTGAAAAGTCATGGCAGGCAGGTGAAGTTCCTGGTGACTGGAAAAAGAGAAACATTGCACTCATTTTTAAAGAGGGTAGAAAGAAGGACCCTGGGAACTACCACCCTGTCAGCCTCACCTCTGTGTCTGGGAAGATCATGGAACAGGCCCTCCTAGAAGCTATGCTGAAGCACATGGAGGACAGGGAGTTGACTCAAGACAGCAAGCATGGCTTCACCAAGGGCAAGTCCTGCCTGATCAACCTAGGGGCCTTCTACGATGGAGTGACTACATCGGTGGACAAGGGAAGAGCCATGGATGTAATCTATCTGGACTTCTCTAAGGCCTTTGACACAGTTCCCCACAATATCCTTCTTTCTGAATTGGAGAGATATTGATTTTATGGGTGGACTGTTCGGTGGATGAGGAATTG
>NW_010331526.1:0-24377 GCF_000700745.2 Antrostomus carolinensis
GGGGGAGGTAGGGCGGGGCCGGAGGGCCGCCATCTTGCAGCTGGGCCTAGGCGTTGTGAGCGCGGCGGTGCCTGACCTGCGGTCATCTCCGGCCGCCGGTAAACCCTCTCCTTCGCCCCGAAACGACTCGTAGCAGGCGTCAGTCAGGGCAGTTGTCAGACACTTCTCATGCTACATCATGGGTGCCTTGTTGCTGTAGAAAATAGGCAGCCCTCAGCCCGAAGCAAAGGCACGCAGGAGCCGCTGAGGGCTGGTTTGATGAACACCAGCATCCCGGCTGTTATGTGGGGGAGGTAACAGGGTCATCTGAGGTGAATGGAGAGCAGACTCACCAGAGGGACTCATCAAACACAAATTACAGCAAAGAATCTTTGCAGTAAGTAGTTCAATAGTTCATGGGCAACAGTAGTTTCTCTTCCCTCTTTGGATGAAGTGATAAAGGGCCTTCCATGCCTTAAATAGTTCTTTACAGAAGTTTGCTTTGAGGTGAAAGAGACTCATGGGATATTACCTAACATTTGAGAGTAAAGTCACCAAGACACACTCTGTAAATGAAAGTGGGACTTTGAAGTGTTTTATTTCTTGTCATTAAACACAAAGTTAGGGATGGAATAAAATCTTGAGAGGCAACAACTTTAAACTCGCTTCCAGTGGGCTGGATTATGTTGTCAGAGGGCAACTAGAGAAAGAAGCAGATCACCAGGTGAAGGTAAATTTCTGTCAGTGTTTGGTACACAATAATATTCAAAGACAGATCTGCCCTCGCCCTTTACAGTATAGTGCAAATTACATGAGGGTTTGGATGTTTTACCCTGATAGACATAGTTCTTCATTGTAAAGTCTACACATTGTAAACCTTCATGTCTCTTCCTGGCATAACTCCATCCAATTTGGTTGATTAAAGCAGAATCTTTGCTCTTTAACCTGGAAATAAGATTAGAGGCTAAAAAGGTATCAGGGCTCTTTCCCACGCTATAAATTCAAAGGACAGTGGTGAAATTGTATTAAGGGTGAAAATAATTGTCAGCAAATGTCAAGAATTTTATGAAGTAGCTCTATTCTTCAGTCTTTTGGCCCATAGCCTTTTTATCAGAAGATGCATAATTCTTAGTGATGCTCTTAAAGAAAGCCTTAGAACCTCATGCAAAACCACAAGCCTGATTTCCTGTACCTCAAGTAGAACATTACTTTGTGTCCTTTCTCCCTTCCACATACGTACTGTTACCATTAGCTGGCAGATTTTGCCATTTATAGCACCAATGACTCCTTTTTAATTCTTTAGGTCTCGGTATCCTCTTTTCAAGATAAACCATGCTGTTGTGATAAAGAACAGTTGTAATGGAAATCGCAGGAAAAAAATGTGAGACACACTAGACACTTCTAGTCTTGTTTCTTAAAATAATTATAGGTGCCCTAACTATCTTTTAAGTACACTAGACAATTTCATCCAAAATTGATGAAGGGGCAGAAGTCTGAAAGATACGACATTTCAACAAGTTACCTTGAAATAATCAGGCACGATGAAAAAAAGATACAAATTACAAGGCAAAAACCATTAAATATATCCTGCTTCCAGCCTTCTCGATGGTTACAGTAGCTAAGAACAAGCTGTGGAGAGAAATTGTGGAGAGAAATTATGATTACAATTGTGATTACAATTATGATTACAATTGTGGAGAGAAATTATGATTTTTTAGAGCTGATAATGAAGGAATATCATAAGTATTTTGGTACAATCAGTACATTTAACAAAGATGAATGGAAAAGCACAAAGAAAAGACTTCGGTATTGGGAAATGCTACATAGTAGTAAAATCTCATAGTGCACATAGTTAATACTTTGGATCTCTGGCCTTCGGTACTCAGCTGCCTCCCTTTGCTCAGAAAGGCCATGAAGTTAATCTGTGGCACCTTCCACAGTGGTGTACATGCTCTTTACTAACCAGAGTTTTCCTGGAATGAAAACACATATATCTCCTTTGAAGAGGGGCTCATTCAGTGCTTGATGAAATACTGTTATTTGAAAAGGTTTAAAACGTAACAGCTTTCTGGTTTGTTTTTTTAAGGATCTGTGACTAAGACAGCTCTCAGAAACAACACCTCTTTCTATACCACTTAACATAGAAATAAATACCTTTTCCACTACCACAACAGCGCCCAGCATTACTGATTCAGTGCTGTAGAAGCAACAGCTAATACATCAAAAAGTATAAACACTGAAGTAGCAAGTAGAAGCATGCTGATCTTGGTATTGAGTGTAGGTGGAGTGCAGACTGAGAAGTGGATCTCAGAGGTCTCTAATGAGCATACTGGCTGTTTAAAAAGCTAGTGTATGGCTTGCTGTGAGGTAAAGCATTGTCCTCCATTAGCTCAAGGAGTATGAAATTTTACTGTTTCTGCATATGGTATAAATTTTGGACCTGCACTGATGTTGATACGTATCAACATTTGCCACGTTATATTTCTTGTTTGGTGCAGTATCTCACCTTCAGCTGAGAAAGAAAAAAAATAATAATCCTGTAATTCATTTCAGAGATACAGAAATATTTGCCCTTTGTGAAGCTAATTACTCCAACTTCAGATCCCTGAGATATTGAAGGAGCAGAAGAATAATCACATTGGTCATTAAACAAATCTTTACTATCTTCAGAGTGCCTCTGTTTGTCTCACAACAGCGATTGTATCATAAATGTACCACAAGACAAAAGTGTGTGCTGCAGGGGTTTTGCAATCTAAAAGGAAAGACCAGGTTTCGGCTGCAAATAGTATTTGTCATTGCCTTTAGAAATAAGTTCTACCTTACAGCCTTGGAAAAGTAGAAGTCCTGTTTTTGAAACAAAGTGAAACAAGAAACTTACAATGCTTATCCTTCTTTTGAAAATGAGAACATGGGTAAGGTTGGTTGTAAAGAAATGCTAAGAATTGTGTGCTTCAGAGGCAAGTTCCCCTATTACCTACACTAGCACATGTTGCTCAGTTCCTGAATTAACTTCCAGAGCTATGTATGTTATTACTGGAACCTGCTCTTTGTAGCTGTTGATGGGTGTATTTATGTATTCTCTTGAGAAGGTCAGAAAAGATTATCCAGAGATTCAAACACAGTTTTACCTTTCTAGATCTCCAGGAATACCTGATGATAACAACAGTTCAGTTAATCGCTTTTTGGACACTTAAGTTGTAGGAGCCAAGTATTTTAAAATTTTATAAATTATTTTTTAAATTCTCACCAAATTATCTTAGTTTTCTTCCTGGGCAAAAATTTCTGTTGTAGTCTTTATGACTGTAGTAATATGTTCTGCAGCTTTACACTTTCCCAAATGTGAGACATTTAGTACCATAAGTTTATTACATACTGCTTTACAGAGTATTTGACAAAAGTGTTTCTGAACTGGCCAGACCCCTCAAGGACACAAGAGGGATGTCACAGAGTTAAATCAACCTGATCAGGCTTAGCAGATTGCAAATAACATTTATTTATTTGTTTGTTTTTAAGAGTCAGAGGGTGAGGAAGGAAGGGCTTTTATGGTGTACTATATTGGGACAAAAGTAAATGTGTTGAGAATGGACTGCTGAGAAAGTTTGAATTAGTTTAAATGCTCTAGCATAAATAAACCAAATTTTAATTATTTTGAAGCTAATATACACAAGGAGACTAGGGAAAATTTTTCATCTTCATATAAGAAATAAATTTTTTACAGTTGGAACAATCAGTCACTGGAAGACCCTCCCCAGGGATGCGGTGGAGTCTCTGTCACTGGAGGTTTTACAGATGCAACTGGACATGGTGCCAGAAAATCTCATCTAGAGTCTCTTTTACACAAAAGGTTGAACCAGATGGTCTTTTGGGGTTCCCTCCAACCTGGGGTGTTCTGTGATCTATGAACATCACATACAATATGTTTAACTGGTAAAGTTCGCTGTCTAGGGGAGCTGGTAGTGATTCAGTGAAATGACTTAAGATGATGCTTTTAGGGAGCTCAGAGAAGAGAATCAAATCTCATGGTGAAAGTTGTTGGAATTATCGATCTTGCAAAAGTAGTTGGAGATCCTGTTCTGCTAAAGGTCCCTTTTCTAGAATTTTTATGTAAGGACTTTTACTGAATGGGTTTTTTGTAAGTTTTAATCAGAACATTTACTGTCCAGGATTAAAAAATGGCAGTCTTATGGTACAGAGAAAGGGCAGTACCGTCTGTGAATCCCCTGAATTTCTGTCACATCTCTAGCCTATCGTATACGTTTGTGAGGCTAGATGCACTTGTGACTATTGCCATAAATTTAAACTAAGGATACATGTGTTTGACAAGAGGTTGGTCCTTCCTAAATTCAAGTTTGACCCTCTGTCCTGGACAGCTGTATCCTAGAATATTTTATAGAGCATTGCACAGCTTCTGCATTGGTATTACATGCAGAGGTTTGACCTAGTTAAATTATTAGGGGATTGGTCTTGATACAGCTCATTTTACTACCTCTCATATTCATGCCACTCACCTCTCTTAACTCAAGAATAAGCATTTTGCTGTAGTTTATACAGAGTGAATAGAGCATTTAATCCCACTGTGATCTCAGCTAGTGGTACAATGTTCATTTACACTGAATTTGGAAGGTAAATGGAATTAATGTCTTCCCCAGCCATAGAAAAAAACCCCTCCTTATTAAGGCTGGTAGGTGTTCATAGCTATAATTTAGCCTTAGTTGAGTATTTGGCACTACTCCTGGTGCTGGCAGATGGTAGTGCAGGGGGGCCAAGGCATGCTTTCAACAAGGTACCCCAGTGAACTCCATTGAAAGTACCAAGAATTAACTCTCAGATAAGCTTTAAAGGTCTTTAGAGGTTTACAGAATTATTTAAAAGGTAGAACTTCTCAATACTCCACAGCTGCATTCTGAATAATATAGTTCATACAAATAGTATCCCATATATTTCACAAAAGACTTATAATTGTTCCTGTGATGGATAAGAGGGATATGACAAGGGATATATAACAAGGCTGGCTTAGTTCTGAAGAGTGCTGACAGAGAACTGAAGCAACTCCTGTCCTAATGTAGTCATGTCCAAAGTTGATTTATAAACAAATAAAAATAATCAGAGAAACAGTAGCATTTTTAGAAATTTAGGATTTGAAATCAGGTAGAAAATATGTAGAAAAATTAGCCTGTTAATAGGACAGTGCTGCCCACAGTGACAGCTGGACTGGAAAAGAGAGGGTTCTTTAGATGGAAGTGGTGAAGATCTTTTCTTACTGAACTGCTTAAATGTAGGTAATGGTAGTGTCAGTGCAGAAGAGAGGCATGCTATTAAATGTAGCCTTGCTGTTACCTGAACTGTAGTTGTTGGCTGCAGTTATGGCATAAAACCTTTCACAGCCTCTGTGGTTACATTTAAAAAAAAAAAAAAAAAAAAGGAAAGAAAGCTGAGGTGATACATAAAAATATTCAGCTAAAAAGTTTGGAACACAGACTAGATTCAAGAAAGAGACATATTTCTGTAAAAATGAGAAAAAGAAACTCTTTACATGTTTCTGCCAATAACTTAGAGGATAGTGTGAGGTAAATAGAAGAGCAAACAGATTGTCAGTGGTGCCGAGATGAAATGTAAGCTAAATACTGTCTTGGTGCCACTAAGTGAGGTAACTACTAAAACCATTTCTATTTCAGTTCTGAATTCAGATCCCTACCCAGAGGCCTGCAGGGTCTATGTTGTTTACAGCTATTCTTCTGCCAGTCCCATGAAAGTTTGGCTTTGATTCAGCTGAACCAATGTTTAGGCACAGTAGTTTTATATGAGCAACTAAACATCTTTTCCTAACCAAGTATAAGATATATTTTTTTCTTCTGAATACTCCTATTTGACACTTCAAAATTAAAAATATATGTTCTTATGATTGAAAAGATGTATTAGAAGGAAAACCTTCTGAAAATTGTTTTGGATTATCATAGTTAATGTGAAATTTCAGAGAAACACATTTCTTGCAAAAGGGGGAAATCTCCTTTTGGAAAATGTGTCTTTTAAGAGTAAAGTAATTTCTGAACTAAAGTCAGACAGGTGTGGTTTCAAATTTTATTACGTGGTTTTTGCTTAGCCATTTAACATTTGACTTTAATCAGAAGTATTTACCTGAGTCTTAAAGTTCTTAGAGCAGTACAGGATAGGTCTTACCCAATGTTGGTTGAAGGAGACAATACGATGCATGTTAGTTTAATGTGAGGCTTCCTGTCTAGGGAGAGCTGTAATGTTTGGGTCATTCCTCATGATCCATGGAAGATGGAGGGGCATCATTCACGTTGACCAGGGAGCACAGGAATAGCTGCCCTGCATAAGGGCATAGGTTTTAAGGATTCATTTTTTATTAACCAAGCTGATTTGTATTTAAGTGCTTTAGGAGAGTTCTCAGAAGTTTTAGGAAAGCACTGTTTTTCTAGGTCTATCAGATTTGATTGTGTATATGAGAAAGGATTCCTCATCTATCTCCTTATAATCTTGGGGTAACCAAGCTATATGAAAGATGGAATTAATGCATTTCTGTAGACAGGCAATAAAGAGAGATCAGAAGAAAAAATCCTGACCCCCTTTAAAAATCTTAGCTCCATTGCTTGAAAAGCAAGAGATTGAGAGCTGAGAACCTAGTTCCCTTCCACTACTACCTGCAATGTTTAGCCTCTGCCCACAGCAGAGCACAGGCCTCTGATCTGAAGGACAGGCAGGTGTAATTCACAATGCAGTACAGCTGAGTGTAGAGATTCAGAGATTTAAGTTGCTGTGGACCATGCAGTCAGCAATTTACAGGAAGAGCAGGGAACATCTTGAGAACTTCTGTGTGCAGTAACAGCCCCAGGTAGTGCCTTTTTCAGTGTGAGAAGGCAAAGATGTGATACAGTAGGGATTTTAAGTAATTTTTCACCTTATATAAAAAGACATGGACATTTTCAAGAATTCAACTGCTAAGAAATTTGTATGCTGTATTTCATAAAAGCAAGAGTATTCACAAGTAAGTAGACTGTACAGGAAATTAAGAGGGCCATCCTAGGAATTGTGCTTTATCCAATGGTTATTGAAATAACTGGATTTAAATTTCCACATTTTAAGTATTTTTCCAGAGTGTCTTAGATTGAAAACATAGATGGGTATTAGCGGTAATTATTTAGACTATCTAGGACATTTCTTGAACCAAAACACTACTAATTGAAGCACGATCTTGTGTTTAAATTGCATTTGAATGTGATGCTTGTTCTGATGTAGAAAATTTATAGAAAGTCCTATATTTCAACAAATAGCCCTTTTGAAGATGTAAACTAAGATTATATAATAATATGACAGCAGTAGTCAGCATTAGCCTTATCCACCAGCAGCCAAACCCCGTTTTATGATCTTTATCAGGTATTAGAGTACTGCAGACATGTGTAACTGTAGCACTAGCAAAAAAGTTTATCTTGCAGTTTAAGCTATTGTTAACAATTAATACCATTTTAATAGGTATGATAATTTAAGGCTATAGCACCTTAAGAATTAAAAAGCAACCAACTGTACTACATCAATATTCTATTACCTGTATAATTTAGATAAGAAATCTGAAATGTGAGAAAGTACCGAAGCACCTCTAGGTGTTGAGCTCTACAAGATAAACTCATGTTTGGCAACCTTTCAGGGATGCCAGGGCAGGAAAATTTGGTTTGGTTTTGTTCCCACAAGCTACAGGTGAAGTTGTGCTTTAAAATCTCTCTATATAATATGCTTTAGAATGTATGAAGAAATGTAGCTGACTGGGAACACACTAGGCAATGGGAATGCCAAGGAGGCAATATACAGTCGCCTGGCATTTCCTGAAAGGGAGCTGGAAAATGTTGCTTCTCATCAATGTCTGTCCCTCAGTAATGATGTTCTTGGGTCTGCTCCCAAGTCTTTAAGTGCCATTCAAAACCCAGATGCTCTGTTAGACACCTGTGCTACAGGTTACAGACCTGAATATCAAACCGTGGAAAGCATAGTTAGGTTGAAAGATTGGATAGTACCTCTGAGAGAAGGTCTGGGGCAAGATGGGAGATGATGCTATAAAATCCCAGTAATGATTATCCTCTAAAAGTGCAGCAAATTACAGAGGAGGGTAAAGGCTTTCCTGTTGGATTACTGCATTCATCTCCCAGGAACTAGATGCACCTTGTCATATAAGGTTATTACTGGGGAATTACTGAAGCCTGAGGAGAGCAGCATTTTTCTGCCCTCTAGGATATTCTGGTTATCTGGAAGGTAATTTCAACAGCAGCTTTTGCTACTGCACTTACTGGAGAAGGAAAATAAGCAAACATGAACATTTGAAGTTGTATTCCTCCTTTTCTTCAGAGCTAAACAACAGGAATTCTGTCTAGTATTGTTGTTCTGCACTAAAATGTAACATACTAAAGCAGATGAGCACTGAGGGATGTTTTGTCTTGAGACAAAAAAAAAAAAAAAAGTACCCTCTGATTTGAAGCAAATAAAAGCTGGTCTGTTTCCACTGGATGGGAATTAAAAGTCATAGTAAATTACTCCTATAGCCTTGCTCTGCCAGACAGGGCTGGTAGAAAATAGTCAGTGTATAGAGGTGTTTACAAACCATTTTGTCCTTTTTAGTCAGAAGATGAAGTTCAGAATTTTCTGGCTGCTTCTCTTGCTGAATGGCTCTGCCTGTGACAGTTCGGTCCTGCACAAAGCAAAGACAGACTGATGGCAGGGACCAGATAGCCAAATCATTTATGCCCATCCCTTCCCAATGCAGAAACCCTCCTGACTTGGGGGAACCTGCTGTGGTCCTATAGGGCTGAGTTAATTCATAAATATATTTCTACATGTAACAACGCATACTAGTGGCAAGAGCAGAATTTGTGCAGGGAAAATGGCTCATAGACTGAACATATTTTTATTAGCAATTCTTTTCTTACTCCTCCCTTAAAAAGATGTTTTACTGACTATAGGGTAAATTATATAAACATACAGAATAGTACACATTTACATACATACATATGTAAACGTATGTTTATATATATATATATAAACATAAAGACTAGTATTTTTATTAGAGTAACTCCTTGCTATTGTCAGAACATCTTTGATGAGGTTCTCTGCACCCTCAGGTATGCTGCAAGACTAGACTGTTTCTAGCTTTAGAATCAGTAATTTTTTAGCTCCTTGTCTAAAATTTCAAGCCATGTAATGGTTTTAAATGGGGCACATATGTAGCATTCTATGCTCTGTTATGAAGCAGGGCATTAACTTTGCTGTCAATGGTATGGTACAGGCTCTCCTGGCCTAAATTTTTTAGTCTTTACTTACTTAAGCATGACTTTGTTTTGGTTTGTATTGGGAAAACAACTTGCTTTTATTTCTCAAAGTATTTTACAAGAAAAAATTCATGAAAAATGCAGGAAAGAAAAATTAGACGACTAAGTGCAAAATAGAAGTATAAAATTTATTTAAAACCACCCACAAAGTTCTGTGTAATCAGGAATGATACAATTTGTAATAGTCTTTTTAAAAACTCATGACAAGATTTAAAATATATTTTCAATTACAGTATTCATTTAGCCTTATTCAGTTAGGACAATTAAAAAAAAAAAAAGAAAGTTTACGTTCTAAACAGATGAGACACACAAGAAAAATAGAACAGAACAGACAATTTCCACAACAACAATTTTTACATGTATGTTTCAATACTAGTATCAACATTTCAATGCATCTTGCTACATAAACATGAAATCATGTACAACAACTGCTTGCACCAAAAAAACATAGCTTAATTAGATCTTTCAAGTAACATGCAGTCACAACTCACAAGTCTTCAAGTACTGCTGGTAAGGGTTCCCTTGTCTGCAAAGAAGATTTTAAGGTTGAGTTTCTCAGCTAGCATAACTCTTCACAGCTCCACCAGCCTCATGAAGCTATGCTCAGTTATACTAGGAAAGAATCAGGCCCCAAATATTTTTTGAGAAAAGAATTTTTATACTTTCTCCTGTAAATACTGTGACATAATGAAGTGCTTTTTCTTTCTGATTTTTTTCTCCCTGTACATCATCTTTTGTTTTAAAAAGTGAATTTTATGTTCCAGATCCAAATACAGTAGGTTGGTAACTGGAAATAATCCAAAACATCAAATTCAAAATAAAAAAAATTATCAAATGCATCCCAAAGAAAGAAAAAGAAAGAGAGAAAAGAAAAAAGAGAGAAGGAAAGAAAATGCTGACTTTTTTTTTTCTTTTTTTGCTTTGGCATACTGTTAATCTTTTAATTTTGCAAAGCAGGAAATAATCCATTAGCCAAAGCATTTCAGTACAGTGTGTCCTTACATATTAATGTTTTCCCTTACAACAGCAAGTTCTGAACAGTATTTATGGCCTGTATGGTATTGTCACATCATGAAGAGCTTTTTCTTCCAAACTGAACAAATAATCATAGAATAATTAATTGTTAAAGAATGAAAAGTCTAAACGTTTGCATTTGTTAGAACCGTCTTTCTTTTATTGGTGGTTTTGGGATATCACATTTGTTTTTCTTGCCTACAGTTATTTTTTCATTTTGAGGACAAGAGATTAATGAAGTTCAGACACTGCCTTTTGAGTTGCATGGATTAGACTGGCATTCACAAAGTTAGTACGACATCTGTTCTCATTAGGCTCTGCAGTATCATAGCAGTTTAGAAATTTAAGAATGAAAATATATTTCCTTTTCTTCAAACTTTTTTGAAAGAAGTTTGCATTGCGTTGCATTTCATAACTGCAGTGTAGTGGGGATCGGTGCTTACATGAAGCTTCCACTGGCAGCAAGGCGAGCTCTGCATGACTCAGGCACGCAGGGTGGTGCCAACGGTTTTGTTGTTGAGAATCACCACAGTTAGGGCAGTCAGAAAATGTTGGCTTTCAGCTTTGTGTCTCAAAACTCATCCGAGTGTGACAACATCACACAATACTGCACACCCTGTTGGGTCTTAAGTCAGAAGAGAATGGAGTTCAGTAGATTGTCAAATAAAAGGCATCAAGTTATGATAAAGAGAAGCAAGTATTTTAAGAAAAACTATAGAATTGCCAATAATACTATTTGCAATTCTGTGAGATTTCTGGCCAGGCCATTACCTAGAGGTACAAATCTTTTACCACATTCTCTTTGTAGACGATGTTGGGAAAAGGACAGCCAATATAAGTGAATACTTAAAACCTGATAAAAAACAAGCCAGTTTCTTTTCAGCCTGTATTTCTAAACTAAGAACAATCTGGATGTTACTGGCCAGTATGTGCACAATATGGGTATCATTAAACTGATTTCAGATAATTGTACAATTCAGTCATTTGGTAACGGTTTTGATTTATACTACTGACCTTTTATACCCTTATCAGTGTAATGGGGTACTCTCAAGGATGTAAGCTAAACTGACATCCATTTAGGGACCCTTTGTCCTTTTAATGTGATGCAAAGGACAGTAGTACAAATGAGAATCAGGGCCTTCGTTCCTATTTGAAGATGGTTCCCAAACCCTAGACCCTTTTCCATTACAATATTATAATAAAAACACAGATATACATGTAAAATATTGATCAGGTCACAAAACTTTCCACAACAGTATTAAAATGTTCTGTGACAACAGCTGCAATACTGAACATCAAACTAGCAGTTCCCTTGCTCCGCTGCAAGAGCACTTCTTTGGAACACAGTTCATCTCTCTAGATTCTTTGCCAAATCCGTCCTCCTTCTTACATATGTCATTTTTTTGATGTCTACACCTGCATCCTCTGACTTTATGAGGAAAGCTGGTAAGGTGTGCAAAGTGTTGAGAACAGCATTGTTAATCAGTCACACCAAACAGAGCAAGTCACCTTCATGTTAAGTTGTTTAGCACCCTAGTCTTGCATTCACTGCAAGATTGCTGTCGGAAGATTCTAGCATTTCAATGTAAGTATGTGGGAAAAATTACATCTATAATGGTCCAGTAGAAAAGAAGAGAAAAAGATACTGCTGTGGTAAGAATTAAGTATACAGCATCAAGAAGCTTCTCGTATCTTTTAAATCTGAAGTTACAAGTATGTGGTTAAACACTGGAAACAATGTTGGGATGATGAACTGGGAAACTGGATCAAAAAAATAATCCTAAAGTCTTTATGTCTCGGAAAGAGGAAAACTGTGATGCTGACACCCCTATACCCTGTAATAAAAGGCAGTAACTACTTAGTTATTTTCTGCTCAAGCTCAATCAATTCCACTTGATGCTACAGAGGAAGAACAACAACAACAACAAAATATCCATTGTTCCACTCTTTTTTCCAAGCAGTCCTATGTTAGTTGAGGCATCAGCTTACACAATACTTGGGTTTCTCACAAGGACTATGACTGACCTCTGCACAGGGACATCACCAGAAGATGTAAAGAAAGGAACACTCCTGCTCTAGTAATTGTGCAAGGTCTGCAGCATCTGTCTGAGGTCAAGATTTGAGAAGAGCTGATAGAGTAACTCAAAAGAAAAGAGGGCATTCCCCAGAAATGCTAGCAACAGAAGCACAAATCTTGTACTCTGAGAAGGAATGACTTTCCCTTCTCAGGGGTGAGCACTTTTCTAGTCTTGCAGTCTCTTTTGTTTGGCTACTTCAGATGTAAGAACAGTGTGTAACAATTACATCAAGAAATCTGAAAGATAACTGGAAAATTGATTATTTGATTTTAAAAGTAAGAGAACACTGATTTTGACAGATAATGAATTGTCCTTCTTTCTTGGAATTAAAAAAGGTATCCACCCACAATATTCTAGGCTCCCTATGAGAGAACATGAAGTACAAAAAAACCCCTAGAACTGTCATATATAGAATAAAAGATGACTGAAATAAATCAATTTTGGAAGAGTCACAAGGAGAAGAAATTCTTATGATATTCCTGAGATGAAAATTGGCTGATTTACGTACAAAACAGCAACAGTATGTGTGGGGTGGGGGGAATTCACAAGCAGGCTGACAGCGATACTGCTAATGCTGAGCACTGAAGCAGATTGCAGAGGGATACGAAGAACTTCTGGAGTAGTTACAAGCATTTAGAACATTCAGCAGCAGGTTCTAAAGTGATCTAGCGCTGACTGTGAAAACTCCTAACCACAGCAGATGATCCATAAAGAGACCATTAATGGAGTGAGAAAGGTTGCTGTAGTATTTGATGTCACCTGTACAGAGAAAAAGCAATACCTACTAGTCAACACTAGTCAAATTAAGTGTTCTTCAGGGAGACAACACAGCATTATGTAAATTAAGTCTTCATAATTTAGTCAAGTATGTAAATGACAGTATTAAACAAAAATTTTTGCTCACGCCTCTGAAATAACAAAAAAAAAAAGTTTTCACAGGGAAGTAATAAATACAAAATACATTTTAAACCACTCTTTAGAAGAACTGATCCATATATACTGGTGCCTGATTAGATACTACGATTAGAAATCCTCGGTCTTTTGAGAAAACCTCAAACTCTTTCCTTTATGTAACTCTGATATTGCAGCAGCATACTGGAGCAGCATGTAGACAGCTTGGGAAAACTGTCTGACTAAACATCAGGTAACTCCAGAAGACAACGAAGCCAGTTTCTCTACTGCTCCACTAAGTAGCCACATCCTCACTCTGTTTAAGATTAAAGAACATAAATGTGTCAAAGACTAAGCACAGATGCTGTGCATCCCGTCAGCTTTCCACCTTCTCTAACTTGATTGTGGGAAGGAGCAGCAGACTGGTGACTGACAGCCGCACTCACTACCTTGTTTGTCTACACAGATTAAAGAAAGGGTGACCAGCTCCCTCCCTCCTCTTCATCTTTTTTTTTCCCCCTCTCTCCTTAAACCAGTATACACAGGCAGAGAACAAAGAGAAGATTACTGTCTGCAGAGGAACTGTGGAAAGAGATGTACTTGCACATATATCCACAGCTGTGTGACACGACACATCCTTACTGGTTAGAACAATGCCGTAACACAGACATTGCAGTGCAGTACCACGGTGTCACAATAATCAATGGCAACTTTCTCCGCTGTTTGATTTTACAGAAAGCTATTCCCTCTACACTTCCTCCTGAAAGTCACATCAACACCTGATGAAATTAAGAAGAAAGCCAGAATTTCCAAATGTGATTGGACTGTTCCTCATCTCTAATTGTGTTATTTGAGATCAAATCACAGACAGCATCATGGGTAGCAGTTGTGCAGGCACCTTCCACACAAGAAATAAAACACAATTTTATGGAAGATAAGTCACAAAGACACTAATCTGAATTTTGGCAACCACAACAGACCTGAAAGAGAGTTTGTTCAATACTGAATGTAATTGCTGTTATGTATAAAAAGTGTGGAAGTGGACACTTTTCAAATATCTGAGGGCACAATTATTTCTGCCTGTTAACCTACAAATTACAGGATTTCTGTGGAAGAAAAGAGAAAGATCATATATAAATAGATTACAAAGTTGATGACTGCTTGATAAAAGGAGCTAATTTCAACATGAAAGAAATTCCATGGGAAGGAAAAGGGCAAGATTGACCTTACATTTTAAATATAAAAACATGCCAATGCAGTTTTATTAGCCTGCTTCCAGAACACCTCTCTCATTGAACAACCCATCAGATATGAAAAAATTAAAAAAAGCTATGAAGAGCATAAGCGTGAAGGTGCTCCAGAGCAGACCTGCCTGCATGCCTGAAACATGAGGTGAAGGTATTATGTCTCTCTAAAGACCCTGAATCACTTCTCAGGCCACAAACAATATAACCTCTCTGTTTAACCAGAAGTACAACATTTCCTCCAAATCCCTCTCCATCTGTCCTTGCAACATCTATGAATTGTGGTAGGATTGCAAGGGCCTGAGTCGGCACAGGCTCTGGTCAACTGTATCCACATCCATCCAGTTAAATATGAAAATTGCATGACAAATGAGCACATTGCAGTCAATGGGGCTGCAGCAACGTAAACAGGAGCCAAATTTAACCCACCAAATTTAGTGTAATACTGGAATGATATTAAACAGGTCTTTAAAAAAAACCCCAAACAGTTGTTAGTTACAAATAATATTAAGTACTAAAGAAGTTGTCATTTACCCATGCTTAACATAAAATGATGTTTAAGATACTAGAGTATTTCCTGTTCTAAGTACAGAGAAGCACTGTCATAGGTAAGATTAGGACTTTTAACAGCAGTTATTCCTAAGTAAAAGTTAGTTGAGAAAGTCCTTAAAAAAACCCATAAATCTGAATATAACTGTTACAGCTAGAAAGTCACAAGTATTTCTAAGTTCTGAAAAAGCGTTTTGGATCTTGTGACTAAAGTACTTATAATTTTTTCTATTTAACACAACAGCATGTTACAAATCAGTAAGCGCAGAGAAACTGCATGAGTAAAATTCATTATTTATTTGGGCACGACTGCAGGAACTCCAACAGGGACTCGGGGAACCTAGCAGAACTGGCTCCTGTGGAAAGCACTACTCCTTCCCTCCACAGTGGAGGTGGAGAAAGGGAAGAGAGATGTTTCTTCTGGGAAGTCAGAGGTGTTGGTCCCTGTTGGACCACGACAGTTTTTCTAGTGTACTGTGAAAAAGAATCAAAAAGACAACCACACCCCACCACCAGCCCTCACGTGAATCTATTTTCTGGTTTTGCACCCAGAGCACAGTGCCAGCTGTTGGAAACCAGGTAAAATAAACAGGACTGACCTAGCCAGCTACCTTGATTTTAGATTCAGCTCCCGATCTGGCCATCCTGGAAGGACTTTGTTAAGGGGCAAGAGCAAATTACAAGTGGTTGTGTGGGCTGCAAAGGAAAGCAATGGACCCACAGATTTGTAAATTTTAAGAGGCAAATACTGTTATAAAATGATAATCTTACTCAAAACAACATAACTGGTGTACAAGACTGATAAATATTCTGAAATGTTAAAATAAATAGCATAGAGTTGTAAAAACAGTAAATAGTTGCATTTCCTATACTGCAGTACAGCACTGGAAAATACGAGCTTCTCAAATCACAACCTGCTATGTGCCACAGCAGGAAATAAAAGTGGCCAGCTAACCTGCCCGTTAGGTACACGTTGAAAAAGTAGTTACGTGACAGACAGTCAAAGAAAGAGCACCACAAATGATATTTTATTGTAGAAATGATGTATTTTTCTCATGTAAGTAATCTTAATAAAGTAGTAACAGGTTTAGCACCTATCAGTTAATAGCATTAACTATTATGTTAAGATATACTTTTCTCTGTTAAAGTTGCCACTTCAAAAAAGATAGACCTGGACTTACTGAAAGTCTGTTGGCGCAGTCACCTGAGCAGTGACTTGCCAGGGGCTATGTTTGGAGGTATCCTTTTAGAGCCACCTTTCAGTTTCTCACTTCTTTGAGGGAAGCTGCTGGTTTTTTCAATGAAACATTTTTATCTTGAAGTTTCCAATCTGTATATGGGTTAAACATGGGCATTTATAGGGGAAGATTCAAGTAAAAGTGACCCACTTCAATGATGGGAACATTTTAAGAGGTAAAGAGATGGCTCTGTAACTTACTAATTTTGTGTAGAAAAAATTGTTACTCACATGGGAGCGCTGAATGATAAATTATTTTTTCAATTTGCATTATGGAAACTAAAGCTGTCAAGCTTTTCCTTGTGAAACCAATAAACTAATCTTGTGGTGTTAGACAAGGGTTTTCAGATAGCAAGTACACAAATGGAACAGCTAGAGAACGTACAGTACTACTTACTGTAGGACAGCTGGCATTCTTACTAATCTTCGGCTCACCAAAAATATACAAGTTTTAAAATGGAAATCTAAGGCACACAAAATACCATAATGATTTGATGTATACTGTATATTACATAGTCAAGAAGCATAAAACTGCTGGTACAAAACGATGGCATAATATTGTTTTTGTTTTATTATTATTTACAATCCCTTCATATCCTCTATTTGAACTAATATTAAGCTTTGAACTAAAATTTGCAGCATACCCGGTTTTTACAAATTTTACTTAAAATAGGTAAGATACAAAGAATGGGTTCGATTCGGCCATCCTCTGCCATCAACATCTTTGTTAATTTTGACAGAAATCTGTAGAATTGAACCCAAGGTCGTTACATAGTGATTGCTACTTCAGACCTTGCTGCTGCAAACACTATGCGTGTATACATTTATATGGGAGAACAGCCTCATCCATCTACAGCCGCATTTACGTATTCGTAGCACCAAGGTCCTAACTGGCACTATGTGTTAAAAATACAATATATGTACCGGTCGTACCGAAACTGTAAATATAGCGCTTACAGTTCAGCTTTTCAAGGAAAAAGCACCTTGTCTAGGTTTTAAATAAAGCAGATCTAGATAGTTCATATTCCTCTGTTACAGCACCACTACATTATAATATTATCAAGTATATTATTAGTATATTTTCGCACTGGAAAACTCTGACCTCATTATACCTACAGGTTGCCCAGCCGGGGAGGACTCTGAGGCAGAATTACGGGACAGCTTCATCTCTGGGGCCTGATCCTGCAGCTCTCAGTCACGAGAGGAGTCCTGGCTTGAGCAGTCCTCCTGGCTCGGACTGGCAGGTATGGCTACGCAGAGCTGTTCTCATGGAAGAAGTTGCAGGATGAGGTCGGTCCTTAGCTAACATTGTCATTTGGTAATTAGTTTAAATAAATAAGTTTAAAAAAGAAATACATAGGAGAGGAGAATCAGAAAGAAGAGTGGGATGCTACAGTATTTGAAAGCAATGGAGTGTCTGTTTTTCCTCTGGTTTAGCAAATAGTAATTTCATATGTCACTTTTTCAGCAGAAATGGAGAACATAAATTTCATACGTTTGGAAGGAAGAATACAACCCTTTCTACATGTAATGTATAAATCACTTTAAAAATTTACAAAATAATTTGTAAAAAAACTGAACTTAGAAAGCTGGTGAATATTACAGATGGATTATTCTTAATTAAAATTTTGCTGTTAAATATTAGAAATTTCTTACTTTTCCTACCTTTGTATTTTCCCCAAATTATTTTTTTTTTTCCAGAATAGAATAAGGCAACTCTAGGGGGTATTTTTTTTTTTATCCCAAAACAATCCTACCCCTGAGGCATTAGGAACATTTGGTTGTCATGTTACCTTCTAATGCTCCAAATGAATGAGACTTATGCATTTATTGCTCAAAGAAATCATAACAACTGCTGCCTTTAAAAAACCAAATAATATTCATAACTCCCCATAGCAAGACACATATTGACGAGATGCCTCCTAATTCCATGTTTGTACACTCTCTTGAAAATAATAAAATGTTTCTGTATTTTATAACTGTTGTTTATATGCAACATAAAATCTTCAATGAAAAAGGGCAAGTCTAAAAACAATCACATATGCTATTAGCATACATACTGCAGCTGTAACAATATGGAACTCTACACAGCAAGAATAAAATGGTTTCTTCTGTAGAGTATGCACAAACCTTAGACAATATGATCCTTATACTATACTATTTCAAGTTAATTTTAAAAATAGAAAGTGCTTTTAAAATATATATTTACAGCTTAAAAACAACTTCCAGCCATCATTACCAATAATTCATTTCGTACATAATGACAAATCTAGAGAAAAAAATTCATTGGTTTTCTAAAAGATTTATCTGTAATTTGGACTATATAGCAATGGTTGGAAGTTGTTAAAGCAATGGCACCATGAAGTAATAATTCAGCTTATTTATTTGTAACTGTTTGATGTGGTTAAGCACCAAGAGCTGTGTAGAGCTATTACTGTATAACTTGATTTAACACCGTAAAATGTGAACCTGTTAAAATCCCTATAAATGATTTTTTGTAGTAAACAGACTTGATTTAAAGCACCAAAATATAAATTCCTAAAGGTAATAAACTGAATGATTCAATCAAGGTTAATAACCTAAACAAAATCTTTTTTAGAATGTATTAAAACTATACAACTTTTTTTTTTTTTTGCTTAAAATGTGCTTGAGCACCACCAAATGTTAAAGTCACAGTTTAAGAAGAAATCCCCCCCCCCCGCTTTTTTTACCTCAGCCTTAAAATGGTTGAGATGAGCAAATAGTAAACGACACGAGACTTGTTCTTTAACAGCACCTTAAAGAAACACTGTGTAACACTGCACCAAGAGGAGGCATTTGATACTAAAACCTATGCCCAATGGTTGTAAGGCCCTGCAACTCGTGTAAGGGCATAAGAAGATACTGTTATTACGTTATCCTTAGTTACTGTTAATGCTCTGCGTGATGGAATTTGGTTGAACTCATTGTCTTCATAAAAAATATCTCTGTTTTCACTTGTTTGCTTTGTTTTCCTGCTGCTAGAGTTCAGTTCAGTATTCTCTGTTCCTAATCTTTCTGCTTCTTTTTCTTTCTCTTTCGCCCTCTCGGCCATCTTTGCTTCCCACATGGCTAAACCATGTTTTGGCTCGTTTAAATTTTTGTGCTGGTAGAAAACTAAAGAAATTCTTGTGGGATGATTGCGGTTGGGTTTCTTAATAGGTGTGGTAGCGTGGAGTTCCCGTCTCGCACATTCGATTAAGATAGAACCATGAGAAGGTGCCACAGCAACCCCGCCAATGTCATCATCCAAAAAATTGTGCTCACTGTCTGACCACATTTCCTCAGCTTTTTCTTCAGAATCAGTCGGTTGTCCCAGTGCACTGTTTTGCTTTTCATCGACACAGTCAATATCGCACATCTGTTCTCGATGGGAGCTGCCCTTTTCCACTGGGCATCCATGGGAACAGTCAGCTTCGTTTCCCACTGCATCCTTTGCCGGAGAGCTTAACGGTACTGACAAATCACAAGAGCTGATCATCTGTGAAGAAGGAGAGTTGTCTAACTGAAGCTGACAATGCTGTTTGTCTGGCTGATGTTCAAGTATAGTGGGCAAGGGGTCTTTATGGGCTGGGGAGCCTGGAGCAGTGACCTCTGGAAGAATCGGTGGCACGCCATTCATCTTATCATTCAGCAAAATTCCAGTATAATCTTTGACCGACATATCAAAGTTCTTACAATTAACATAAGGTGTCACGTGAGGTTGCTTACTACTGCATTCAAAATACCCGTAGGGAACTGAAAAATCTTGTTGAATATTAGTCACTGCTGTTATGCCAGGCTTATGTGCTAAAGATGAATAAGGATGTAAACTATCCACCTTAAAAGGGGAGGAAGCCGTATACTGTTTTAATAAAGAGCAATTTTTAGTAGTGTTTGAAGTATGTTTCATGGCATAGAGGTGATCAGAAGTCTCCGTTTTTATTCCAGGTTTTAAAGCATCTGTTTTGTTCCCTAAAAAAAAATGCAGACCAAAGTGTAAGTACTTTTCCTCACTTAGTTAATAAAATGTATCTTTTATAATATTTTCATACCTGCTTTCTAATATGGAAGACACACACAATGACTACAGTTTTTTCAAAATGGTTATTTTTTTAGCTTTTTAGGAATATCTCTATGACTGCAAGTACACACATAATAACCTTACTGAAGTGACACCTTAACCTTTTCCAGTCAGACTGCTGGGATATAAAATAGAAAGGTATTTCACAGAGGGATGAATAAAATACACAGATAAAATTAAGTAATGACTTGGTCCCGATTCACACAGCCCAATTCTACACAAGTGCTTCCCAGCAGCTGACTGCTGGCCTTCAGCACTGCCCGGGCTAGCAGGAAGCACTTTGTAAAAGATTTTACATAAATGATGAAATTTAATCTGACTGAAATTAAGCCCGTGAAACATTCAAAATTCTTGGCTGCCTTAGCCCCGTATTATGATCAAAGGAAAAAGTGTGTTCATAGATCTTTGTCCATTGTAGCAAAAAGTTACTGAATTATGATGATTTATACATTACCAGGTAACTACTCAGAAGTTTTCCTAAAAATAAATAAATAAATAAATAAAATCTGCAACATACTCCAGGTAAATCCACCCTTACAAAGCTGCATCATGTGATGTGTTTGTCTTCCATTTAATTGCCACACATTAATTATTTCAGATCTTTATGGAGACAAAGTTGTTCAATTTATGTCACCACCCTAATCAATTTCTACTCCTGGCACCCTGCAGTTGTGCTTGTTTGTGGTACAGTCTCCTCAAAGGGCTCATTCTCATCATGGATAAATTCAATCCAGAGTACACTGGAGTAATGGGAAAGAATTCCGTCAACTTCGATGGGCTTTGCATCATGCCCTGAAATTGCTTTACACATGTTTTGCTGGCAAACTGGCTCCCCACAGGGAGCTCTCACACATTCTCATAAAAGACCATCTCTGTCAGTGTTTCTTCTTTGTTACATAAACACACAGAATGTTTAATTGCTTTACTGAATATAAAACTATTCTTTCTTCTGTCTTCTAATAATTACAAATAGTGATGGATTAAAAAACGTTCTTTCAATAGGAATGCAAAAAAGGCAAAGTGGGATAAATTATGGACACAATCATTAGTGTGCAAATACTGAAGTTGTGGAGGGACATAAGGAAACTGCACTAACTCTTTAAAAACCTTTTCTATGAAATCAAACTCAAAGCATTTCACCCCAGACCAATGCCTTCCTCCAAAAGATGTGAAACACATTGCACTTTCCATTGTCTCTGAAGAGAGACCTACATTCTCTGATAATAAGTTTTAGCAACACACAGCACACAAAACGGCCACGGCTCCAGTAAATTCTCCATCTCTTGCCAGAAGCTCCTTGCTCTGCAGGGTGAAGTAGCAGAGATTAAGAGAAGTTAATTCAAATATATGGGTAGAGGGAAATCAGTAATGGTTCAGATGAGGTGGCATTGCTCCCCAGGAATACCCCTGTTCAGAGTCTGGGGTGCCTCCACTGGGAACCCTTGGCTGAAGTACTACTCTGCTGTAGCCAGCTGAGAAACTGTCTCTAAGTTGGGGGTTCATCTCCCGTTCTATCCCATACAGGCTAAGAAGAATTGCTAGTATTTATGGAGACAAAAATAACCTTTCTGTCTGTAAAGTTTATTTGTCCAGAATAATGTAGTTAAATGATAGAACTATATAAGGAAGGATGTAAGGCCTCTATCTTTAATATGCACTTCATAACAATTTAGGATTTCAAAAGTTCTCAGCATTAGCACAAATGTGAAAATTAACAGTTGTGCTGCTTGCTGTTGGCAAAAGCTGCATGACAAGTGCACCCTATTTAGATACACAGAGTTTCTACAAAGGACTTGACACAGTCGAGATTCAAACCAAAGCTTCATATATGCACACTCTACCAAGCTGACTTAATCTGTTTTCAGCCCCCAGAAAGCCCTCCTCACCACCATCTTTGCTGCCAGGTAAAGACAGCAAAGAGGACAAAAGAGTCCTCTCTTATCCCTTTTTAATTCCCAGTTCTCTGCACAGTGAAGACATGCAGGTTAGAGGAGTCTCTCAGGCTTTCCAGCTGAGGGATAGCGCAGTGGCTCTGAAGTGATGGCCAGGCAGGTCTCTTACAAAAGAACATACTACATGGATGGACGGGCAATATGGCATAGCTGGCCTTGTGGCTCCTTCATGATCCCACGCTACTCCAAACTGCAATAGCCTCACATAGCAGAAAACATGACTGTTGGTATATTCCACGTTATCTCATCTCATCTAATTGCATGTTCTTCATATTCTTTTTAATATTTAAAAAGCAAAACCAATATTCTAAACTGTTATCTTCATCAGTAAATCAAATATTATACATTACGTACACCATTAATCAATATCTTTACAGTTGAAGTGTAGCCAAGTATTTTGTTCTTACATTAGGAGAAAATGTGATAGCAGTATCTGACTTGCTTAACACACTTTTAGCAGTACTTCATTCACTGCTTACCTAAAACTGTAGTCAGTATTATTTTTTCTTCTCCTAGTAAGTTTTTCTATCTTTTTTTAACCTATTTTTCCAACCTTTGTCTTTTGGTTTACATTTAAATGGTGTAACCAGAATTGAATGCCTCTATTAATATGAAGATATTTAAATAATCAATTGTTTCCTCAAGTTTACTGGATAGTCTAGTTTCAACTCCTCTGTCTCACAGGCCCTCTGATTTTGTTTTCACATCAAGAGTAACAATCTCAGCTAGACTAAAATTTTCCATTCCTCAGGACTAAAAGGATACCTGCTGCTGGTAAAATGAAAAGAACCAATCAATGACTGATCCCCTAGAACCACAAAAAACTGTATGCATGACTATAATACTGCAGTCTTCTAAATCCATAATTTACAGATCTGTGCATTTTACTGTGGATTAGGGGCAGGGCAGCAGTGGTGTGCTGAGGTCTTAACAGTGACATCCAGCCATCACCCTGTATGACTGGAATAAACACGCAAGTGAGGCGCATACATGCTTCAAGTTACTTATCTCATGCACAGCACAACATCTCGCCCTTTGCAAACCTGAACCTCCTCTGCCACTGCTGCCCAGTTAGTGAGGCCTCTGTTCACATGGGCAACTGCAGCAATGTGCTGTCAGCAGATTTGGGGATTAGAGTATTCACATCTATTTTGAGGGATTCTACTGTCAAAACTTCCATGACAAAAACTGCACTGTCATGATAGAAACTAAATATTTCTATTAACATTCTTATTTTTCCATCTCTGAAAAACCTTCTCACTCACAGAAGTATTTCGTTTTCACTCTGTGACTTATTTTTATCAGCAGCCCTTTTAAATTACTTTACCAAAATACTTCAGGTCCAAACAAATTATGGAAGTTGCCTTGTTTACAAAGTAATTTTATTATTTTTGCATGTTCAAGGAATAAAATTCTATGCTCCCAAAGCGTATGGCAAAATTCTAGATACTGTACTAAAGGCATAGTTTTCGGCTATCAAAGCGTGCCTATTTGTAACTACAATGTCACGTACAGGTAGGCAGTTCATAACTCTACTTCAGTGTTTCAAAACAACTTTCCAGTGAGATCAGACAATTTCAGAATTCCTTCCCAAACCAGATCCCTCTAATGCTTCCAGGAGTTCTAGTCCACCCCGAGCATGATGGAAGTTTCTAATCATTGCTTTGGAGTTATTGTTGGATATCATCCTCAGCCTGATGGAGTCCTTCTCTATTTGTTTCAAAGCCTGGACTGTGTCTCCCAAACTCACATGTAGATTAACTGAACATCTGTCTAATTTCCTAGGAGCGTCAGGAATACCGCTTTTCTTGTTCTTATTCCATCTTGCTCTATGCAGTGTTTATTGGCTGCCCTGACTCCTCTACTGAGACATATCAGGGTGCCAAGTGCAAATTATGAAAGCGTGTCAAATGGATTCCGCCTCCTGCCCTAAAATGCAGACGTTCCTCTAAATACATTTAACTGTTATTCCTCCTCTTAAATCTACTACATATATCACAGAATCACAGAATGTCAGGGA
>NW_010331527.1:0-368 GCF_000700745.2 Antrostomus carolinensis
TCGGTCAACATATCACTGATTGCGGAGGATGTGGCATTAGCTTGTTTGCTCAGCCAACATCCAACTCGATCTAATTGTCTCAATGCCACAGCTGAAGCCAATTGGGGTAGAAATATACCTGCTGAAACCCTTCTGGCGGCATTCCAAGGCATAAAATCACTCTGACAGTTCTCATCATAATGAGGAACAGCTCTTGTTTTCCTTTGTTTCTTTTTCATCACTGCTTTGGCAGTGGGGGCAATTATGGTAAGCATACCAATGCTGCAAGGGCCACCTTCAAGGTGGGCTGGAATGCCTTGCCAACCTCTGTCTCCGCAAATGATCCAATACCCTTTTGGCAATTGCCGTGGAGATTGGTCCGTATGTAG
>NW_010331527.1:543-889 GCF_000700745.2 Antrostomus carolinensis
ATTAGACAAACATATATTATCTGAACCTGCTGCCTTGGCTAAGGTCACCCAAACATTTGTTTTTGGTTGTTCCACAGGCAAATCTGCACGACAAAAAACAATTAAAATCAAGCAAAACAAGTATACCATTTGATTCTGCCCCATCTCTTTCAAGAACTAAGTTTTGGCAGAATTCTTTCTAAACCAAAACAAGAACCTAAATTTTCAGCCAAAAATTAGCTTTGTTAAACAAACATTCAGCATTCAATTCGTATACTCATAAATAACATTGGCACAAAATCAGAGTTCATGGGTTCCACCGATGCACAAAGAACGTCAGGCACAAGAGGCGTCAGGCGAGACCCGG
>NW_010331528.1:0-996 GCF_000700745.2 Antrostomus carolinensis
TCCACAGCTCCTCCCAGTGAATCTGTTAATGTCTGTGGGATGCTGAAGCCACCCCAGCTAGAAAACACGGTGCTAACGGGGACTGTGTGTGTGCTTTTGTCCGACCCAAACCTCGCAGGAGCTTTCCGAATGCCGGCTGGGGAGTGGTGCGGGCTGTGGGGGGTGCCAGGCTGATGTGGCTTCACATTGATGCAGGTTATAAGGAGGAGGTTTCACCCCTGTCCCATATGTGTCACATGTGGTAGCGTCCCGCTGATGTCACCCTGTGCTCCCCCAGGTCTGCACGCTGACGAAGGAAGACAATCGCGTGGTGGGGAAGATCCCCGAAGATGAGCAACTGCACGTCCTCCCCCTCTATAAGATGTCCAGCACAGATGAGTTTGGCAGTGAGGAGAACCAAAACGCCAAGGTGGGCAGCGGGGCCATCCAGGTGCTCACATCCTTCCCCCGTGAGGTCCGCAAGCTGCCCGAGCCCGCCAAGTCCTGCCGGCAGAGGCAGCTGGAAGCGAGGAAAGCCGCCGCGGAGAAGAAGAAGCTGCAGAAAGAGAAGCTGATGACGCCGGAGAAGATCAAGCAGGAAGCGCTGGAGCTCCCTACGCTCCAGCAAAACGCAGGTAACGGGCAGAGCTGAGGTCCTGCCGCCCCGAGCCGTCTGGAGAGCGCACGAAGGGACAGGGATGTGGTTGGGGGCTTTCTCAGGCTGGCAGCATTGAGCATTCGGTGTGTCGGGGTGCGGGATGGCATTTCTGCGGTGTCTGGGTTGTACTGCAGCATGGTGGGGAGCTCCTGCCGCAGCCCAGAGCTTGGGTGCAGATCGGTGCCAGCACACCGGGGTGGTACTGCAGCGTGGTGGGGAGCCCCTGCCGCAGCCCAGAGCTTGGGTGCCAGCGCACCGGGCGGTGCCGACCTGTGTGCTCATCCAGCGACCCCACCACTGTGGGATTTTTGAGTCCAGCTGAGTTTTTGGGGTCCCGGCTCCCCACCAGCAGTTTCTGC
>NW_010331528.1:1166-1372 GCF_000700745.2 Antrostomus carolinensis
GCCCTCCGACCCCTACAGCATGAACAGTGTTTACTCTTACCATTCCTACTATGCACAGCCCAATCTGCCTTCCGTGAACGGGTTTCACTCCAAGTTCGCGCTTCCCTCCTTCGGGTATTACGGCTTTTCCAGCAACCACATGTTCCCCTCGCAGTTTCTGAATTACGGGGCGACCGAGAGGAGCGGGAGCAGCTGGGTGAGTAACG
>NW_010331529.1:0-1026 GCF_000700745.2 Antrostomus carolinensis
TGCTCCGGCAGAAGAGCATTTCCCAGAGGGACAAGGCAGCAGCCTGGAGTCCATCCTGCTGCAGGACTGACCCCGAGGTTGTATGAATTCATGAGAACAGATGTCCTCCCTAACTGCCCCCTTCCAGGAGTGACCACATTTGGGGACAATCAGTGTGGGCACTTGTTTTCAAAGCACATTTTACAGCCCATCAGCTACAGAGGGACATGGGGATATGGCCCGGAGGCCCCAAAAGAAAAATGTCCATTTTTAAGGAATGCTGAGTTTAAGCCAAGGTCACAACATTTCAAGGCACCCCAGGCTGCAAACCCTCCGTGTGCAGCATGACCCTGGTACCCGGAAAGTCCCAGACCTGGCAGCATCCCACTGGCAGCTCCCATGGACCGTTGGGGAGGGTTTATGGCCACGTAACGGCAGGAACCCACCGGCCGGTGGGGCAGGTGTCCCCCAGTGCTGCTGGTGGGGCTGGCCTCCAGCCAAAGCAAATCCTGGCTGTGGAAAACCTGCACGGCATTTTCCTCAGCCCTGATAAGGTTGAGCTGCAAATGCAGCTACAAAAAAAAAAAGCCGTCCTGGCCTTTCCTGGGCTGGTTGGGTGCCAAACTCATGAAATATCACCTGAGATAAAAGCCTGCGCCCGCCGTGCTGCACAGGCACACAATGTCACCTGCGGCCAGCTAGATCAGAGGGGACACAGGAGAGGGGAAGGGGGACAAGGACACCCTGCACCTGGGCGAGGGCTGGTCTTGCAGGACCACACTGGGGACGAGAGGGCACACAGGGTCACACACATCAGGGAGGGTGTGTGACAGGGGGTGGCATGGAACAGGTGGTCCCCAGGGAGCACATGACATTGCAGGTGTTTGGTATTTGATGCAGTTGCCACAGTGCTGCCCTAAATCAGGTTCAAGGGGGTCCCTGGGGGTGATGGGGTGGTAGAAGATCGAGAGGAGGGAGGCTGGTGGTGAGTGCTCTGGGGAGTGGCTGTCCTGCTGTTGGGGTACAGCTTCCCCCGATGGCATCAGC
>NW_010331530.1:0-203 GCF_000700745.2 Antrostomus carolinensis
CGCTTGCGGAGCAAGATGGAGTTCTTCTTCCCTGGGTGGGAGGCAGCAGTGTCACCGACCCCGGGAGTGCTGGCTCTTGGGGACACTGTGGAGGGCAGGGTGGCAGTGGGGAGGGGACAGTAAAACCTCACTGGTGTGCCAAAGGGAAGCAAGACCTGGGGAGGGTCTGGGCTGGGGCAGAGGGAGAAGAGGGACAAAACAGG
>NW_010331530.1:353-2393 GCF_000700745.2 Antrostomus carolinensis
AGCACAAGCAGTTGGCCAACACCAGACAGTACAAATATGGGGGCCTAGGGTGACAGCCCCCCAAGGAAGCCTGTCATATGGCATTGCCTGGATCTTTCCTGGGAGGAGAGAGGGATCCTGGAGGCAGGCTCCCCTGTGCTCCCCCTCATCCTCACTGGTGGGCATCCATGGGGCTGGGGTGCTGTGACCCACAAGGCCTGTGAAGCTGTCACCCATGGGGTCCATGATGCCATCACCCACTGGACTGGGGTGCTGTGGCCCCTGGGGGCAGGCGCAGAGGTGGCTGTGTTGCGCCCCGGGGTTGCTCCTCACCTATGCGGTCCAGCCGGTCCATGGCCACCGTCTCAAAGGCCCTGCGCATCATGGGATATTCCTCCAGCACCTCGTTGAAATTATCCACCGACAAGGAGTAGAGGCGGCAGTAGGTGTCAGCTCGCACGCTGGCCGTCCGCCTGCCCCGCGTCAGCAGGCAGATTTCTGCAGGGAGATGGGTTTGGGTGTCAGGATGACGCAGCCATCCATCCCCTCCCCAACAGCCTGCCCAGATAATGACAGCCGGAGCGGGACAGGACTGCCCAGCACCCCCGCACAGAAACAGAGAGTGACCCCGGAGGAGGGACAGACCCGGGAGTCCCGACAGCCACAGCTGTGCCCTCGGCCAGGCACAGACCCTCCCTCCCTTGCTCCCTCCCTCCCTCCTCAGGCCATGGAGACATCCTGGGCCATGGCTGCTGGAATTGCCTGGCCTGTTTCTCTCCCAAACCTCTGCTTGTAGCCTACAAACTGGCTCGGATGCTCTGCACCCCACTCCTCTCTGGCCAGAGGTGGGGTGGGTGGATGTCCCCTCTGCCCAAGCCAGACAGAATTCAGGGCTCTGACTGCTGGTCCCTCTGATTCCATCTGCTGGACAAGGTACCCCATGAGAACAGGGGTGGTGGATTTCTGAGCTCCAGAGCCCAGTGTGAGGTGAATGCCAAGCCTTTGGCGCTGGGCAAGAGGAGATGGGCAGAGAGTGCAGCAGGCAAAAACATCAGGGATGCTCCAGCTCCAGCTCCAGCCCCCCACCAGCTCTCACTCCCCTCTGTTCTCCAGGTCCCCCAGCCCAGCCTCACCCCCAAAGTAGGAGCCATCAGACAGCTTTGTCTCCTTGTTGCCCTTGGTGAGGATGCTGACCACCCCGTGCTGGATGAAGTACATCTTTTTGCCCACGGTGCCCTCACGAATAATGAAGTCTCCAGGCTGGAAGACCTCAAATCGCAGCTTGGTCAACATGGCTGTCACAAAGTTGGGGTCTGCGTTGGCAAACAGGGGCATGTTGGCCACCAGGTTGCGGCAGTTGAAGTTGATGATCTCCTGTGGGTTGAGGAGCAGGTCAGCAGAGACACCATTGAGCCTTACCCCAGCAAGCACTGGCCCCCCTCCCCCAATTCAACAGCACTGGGGAGCCTGCTTGTACCTCTTTGAGTGGCTCACTGAGCTCCCCTAGGATGTTCTCCTCATCAAACATCTTGCCCTGGTAGCGGTGCTCGTAGTACTCATGGATCCGCTGGCGCGTGTCCCCGGGCAGCTTGTGGAATGACATGTACTGCTCCACTTGCTTGTACTGTGGGGACAAGGCAGAGCCACACAGGGCTGTGCTGAAACAAGCTGCACCACACCAGAGGCCGGCAGCATGGCCGGCCAACGCTCTCCCTCTCCTCAGTGGTGAGAAGCAGCTGCTGGTGGAGCTGGGATCGAGGTACCCCCGCTCCAGGACCTGTCCCAAAGGCCACCCCTGGCGCAGAGGAAGGGACCCCCATGCACTCGGGATGCAGAGGGTCCCAGGGCAGTCTCAGGTTGGAGCCGCAATATGCGAGGGTGAACCCCAACATCATGAATGGGGCATCTCTACCCAAACAGGCAGCATGACCCCCCCACACACACACCCAGGTGAGTGGCAAGGCCAGAGACCAGGCCAGGAATCTGCAGGGCAGGGCAGCCCGGGCTGAGCTGATGAGGGAGCTGGACCCACTCGTGCCAGGGAATCTTCCCCCAGTCAGT
>NW_010331531.1:0-1205 GCF_000700745.2 Antrostomus carolinensis
TTCCAAGGATCCTACATTCTCATGTCTTTTGGTTTTTTTCCTTTAAATTGTTTACTGGAGGATTTCCTGCCAGTCATTTCAATCAGTCAAGTAGAACCAACATCTCCATGAGACTTGTTACACCCCAAAGATAACACTGCAGAAGAATTGGGGGATGGGAGGTGGGGTGAGGATGGGGGCTGAGGGGAACCAATCTCAAAACCAAAAAAAACCCCAACAACCAAAACAAACACCAAAAAACAAACCCAAGGAAACAGATTTGACAGTCCATGTATTAACTCCCATTCCAAACAAGACTAAACAGAAACCAACAGAAAGCAAGTGGGAAAGGGAACAGAAAATAGGAGGAAAAGGCTGATCTCACTGCTGGAGTGCTACATTTAAATTACAGTGGTTTCCTAAAACCCAGTAACTTGGCTAAACTCAAAATTCAGCCAGGAAGGATCACAGTTGTGCTTGACGGCACTAAAACAATGGGCATGACTCTGCATTTCTGCAGCCTCCAAGGACAAACACCAACTAGAGATCCTTGCAGTTAGGGAAATAGTAACGCTAAACAAACAAACAAAAAAATCCACTTTCTTGCTTGGCTGTAGCAACAGGAGGACAGCAGCACAAATTTGGAAGTGCAGAATGACAGCTAGCATAAGAGCAAGACAATGAAGAATTATTCAAAGTAGAAACTTTTGTGCATCCTGTTAAAAAAATTCTTAACAAATTTTAATTTTGTTGCTGTACCATCCAACAGTAATTGGCAAGCATCCCAGTGATTTATTCCTGACAGACTAACATCCAGGTTCTGCTTTGAAATACATACAGAAATATGTGTCTTAGAAAACCAAACCAAACCAAAAACCCCACATTTTAATCAAGGCCTGAGTTAGCCTTAGGAATGAAGCTAATTGTGTCTCCAAAACCAGAAGCCCCTGAAGCTGCAGCGCCTTTACAGAGAGAGAGAGAGAGAGGGGACTTGTAAAGAGAGAGGCAAGGCGTCCATCCTCCCTATGGCTGCCCACAACCCAAACCAGGTACGTTCAGTGCAAACAAGAAGGGAATGCTTTTGCTTTGTCCTTCATCTTCGTTAATGAGTTCTAACTGACACTGGGTCTTCCCTCCCGCTCCAGGATTTTTCCCTTCCTTAAATTTTTTTTAGGGACATCTGTGTTAGATTCTAACTGGGTCTTCCCTCCCGCTCCAGGATTTTT
>NW_010331532.1:0-2789 GCF_000700745.2 Antrostomus carolinensis
GGGATGAATGGTGAACAGTCAAAAAAAGAAAAAAAAAAAGGAAAAAAAAAAATCGTTCGTTGATCCGGAGTTTGCTGAAACCTAATTTGAAATTCGCTATTCACTAATGAAGTTCGAGGCGTCAAAACGCGAGGGTGTTCCCCGCGTTTTGCTATTTATTTTGGAGAAAGAAACGCTTCCATGGGAGATTTCCCCAGCGGGATAAAGGATCCGGGGCCAAAATGTGGGGACCTGGCTCTGCATGAGGTCGATACCGCCCTTCTGGGGGTCACCTGCCAGCCCCTCACCCCCCAGCCTCGCCAGCCCCTCACCCCCCAGCACCCCTCCCAGCTGGTCCCCAAAGGCAGCTCGCTCGCCCCGGAGAGGCTGTTGCTCGCCCCTCCTGCAAGGGACACGGGAAGGACTGTCACCTCGGAGAGCAAGAGGGGACCGGTCACCCAGCCCGATCGCCAGAGAGATATTACATGTCACAACTCATCTAGGGCCCCATAATCAGCGGTAACTTTCTGGTGAGGAGATAACCAGAGATGGCAGATGGATGGAGATTGCACAAATGAGGCTCTAATTGACAATCAATTGTGATTAGGAGCAATAGAACATCTTTATAACACTCGCTTTAAACCACCAACAAACAAAAGCGCCGGGTGGGCTTGGGGGTCCCGTTGGGATGGGGCCCGGCTGTGCTCCCCAGCATCCCTGTCCCCCCGTTCCCGAGGGGGTTGTGTCTGTCGGTGCCCGGTGTTTGGGGGTGCTCCCTGGGGGTGAGGGTCCTTCTCCTAGCGGTACCCAGCACAAATCCAGAAACTGGGGCTAACTTACCCGCTCTGGGTTCTGAGCACTCGGGGGCTGTCCCTGCCCCAGCCACCCGCCACAGAGATTAATTACAATTAAGGTTTGGTTTTTGCTTGTTTTGTTTTGTTTTTTTTTTTCTAAAATGTACTGACCCAGGGAATAAAGATATCCCTACCACCCCCCCTAAAAACCTCATTCTCTTCGAAAAAGGTACAAACTCAGGCTACCACTCCAGCAAATCTGAGAAAGTCAGCGGCATCTCTCTCAACCCCCAGCTACTTTTCATAAATAATATCGCAGAACTGCGGGCAGAAGTAACGGGAGGAAAAATTAAAGAAAAGAGGAGATCAGAGACACGTCGGGAGGAGAAGGAGGAGGGACAGAGGAGCTGCTAACAAACAAACACAGATAGGTGTGTGTTAGTGCAAGTGTGTGTACACGCCGATTAAAACTTGGCTCTGGCTGTGTGCTGGTGGCAGCCCCGTGGGTAAGGTCAGGAAAAGGGGGAGAGGTAATTACCGACCCATGATCAGAGATTATACATACCATTTCAACCCAGGAGGTGATTTATAATTTAAAGATAAAGCATAATAAAGTCATAAAAGGGAAAGGACACTGTTGTGGTGTCTGATTAAAATCGAAGGGCTGCTGTATAATACATGAGCGGGGGCTGTGGTGGGCTCCTGCTCAGTGGGACTCCCCTGGGCCCAGCCCGCTGATGGACTCATCATGTCCAAGCCCCACCAAAATTACAAGCTGATTGTTTTACCCATTATTTCTCCCAACTTTTAATTTCTGCTTTCTAAAGGATCATTGCCCGCGGTAATTGCAAAGGACCTGTCCTTGTATGTGTCACCAGCCTCAAAGACAAAAAAAAATCTAATTTTCCTTTTATGCTTTCTCTGTTTTCCTAACACCCCCTCCCCCCCCCTTCCTTTTTTTTTTTTTTTTTTTTTTTTTTTTTTTTTTTTTTTTTTTTTTTTTTTTTCCTGGCAGTTAATTCAAACTGAGTAGCGACTGGAGCGTCCAAAACAAGAATGAAATTGATATGATCAGGACACACACGGCTATACACGAAAGGGAAAGAAATTAGTTAGAGGGAGGAATTCGGGTTTTATAATTAGCAGATAACTTTTATTCCTATATCTTATTTTTTTCTTATTTTTTCATAATTAAGAGCACTTTTAATAAAGGGGGTTTTTGTTTGTTTGTTCCTGAAAGTGGAAGTTAGGTCTGGTTATCGCTTTACTCCTGCATGGAAGGGAACAGACCTTTTCTCCCAGTTACTCAGAATTTATTGATCGTCGTATTTTGTCTTGTGCCGTTTAAAGTTATTAATTTTCTCCCAGCACTTGCTTGGCTCTTGCATTCCATTTTTAATTTTAATTAATTAGCTAAAGGAGAGAGAGAAGCGTGTGAGGGGGTGTGTGTCCGTGGACACAAGCCCCGCTCCAACCACTAAACCTCCGTCTATAATTTTCTCCTTTTGTTCTAATTTAATAAAACTAGCAGGGAGGGGAAACAGGTGCTGGGGGCTGACACCTCTGAGCCCACACATACATACACATATACACACACACACACACACACACACACAAAATCCCTTTTTGATCATCGAACTCCACTCTTAGGGCTGGAAGACCTCAAGTTCCCATTTCGTGCGTATAATATCTTCTTTATATTGATCCCGCAATTATTTAAAAGAAAGCGTCATCTCCTCCCACTTCGCCAAATAAGGCTATTTAGATGCTTTCCAGCTGAGTGGAGGTGTGCTGGAACAGAGCTGACAGCCGAGTATATCACAGCCAACACCATCCTTCATTCGCTCCCGACCCCCCTCCCCCCGGCACACACTTCCACCCTCTCTCTCCTCCAGTGATGAAGATTACAGACTATTATGGGCAAGGGATTAATTTGTAGCCAATTACAATCCAGTGCTAAATATGAATGCATAAATAAGCTCCAGCCTTGCCTCTGTCTGTGTATGTGTGCGAGGG